>NW_026129359.1:10967-62404 GCF_022985175.1 Labeo rohita | reverse complement strand
TTTGAGTGCTGCCTCCGCATGGGGAAGCCCCAAGCAGGAGACGCACTCACCGTGATTGTCGGCAGCATGCAAGGGGGCCTTGCATGCACGACAAAAACGGCGCGGCATTTGAAACAACGCCTATTTGCTCTTTTAGCGCGAGAAAATCGCCGGATGGCGGCAGGGGAGGATGCGTTGCAGCCGGCGTCAGCGGGCGGCGAGTCAGCTGCAGAATCACTCCGCTTGCAGGTGCTTGTCACGGCGAGTAGGCTTCATTCTCGTAAGCGAAGAATCGTCGCTGAAGGAGAAGAAATCTGATTCCCTATGGCGAAGCGGCCGCTTATATAGCCATTGACCCCGCCCCTTCTGGCGGGTTTCGGTGGGCATCTTCGCCATAGGCTCGTGCAGCACCGCTGCCGAGTCATTGGCTCGTTTCGTTTCTCTGCACGATCCAATGGCCGTGCAGTTGCACTGCGTTTATGAAAAAGGCTTCAGTCAAGGAGAAAAAGGACTTTTTCCCATAGCGTCTAACGACGCAGTACGAGTGTAGTATCGAAAGGGAACTGAACTTCAGAAAATGAAAGAGTACTACTTAAATAGTCCTCCTAACAAGAGGACTATTTAAGCAGCACTCTTTCACATCCACATTGCTGAGTATTGTTTGTTTCTAACCATTCATATAGTAGTTCCAGTGTTTTTCTAGTTCCTTGTTTTCAGTGTTTTTTACCCTGAACTGTTTCCTTTTTTCCGATTGTTTGCTGCCTGCCCAGACCATGACCTGGCCTGTTTTGTGGATTACTCTTTTGTCTTTGCCTTGGATTTTATTCTTGGATCCTTTATTGTTATTGTTGTCTCACATCCTGTTACAATCACACAGACAGGTGGCACTCAAGTTCAACATGTGTATGATAATGCAGCCTTATTAGGACTAAGATCTTTATATATTTTGCATGACATCAACTCACAGCTCACTTAGCACACTTTGTTTAAAAATAACCAAATTTATAGCATATCTGAATACATTTTCATTACAACATGCCTTACATGTGACTGGTTATATTTTCTGACTGAGCATTTTTACATCATCCATTCATTTAATAAATGATCACAACATGCCTTGCGTTGCACGTTTTTACACGTTAAGTTCAAATATGCTTGATTGGAAACAAAATTTTAGTTATATGATGGAGAGGACATTTCAACTCCACTTTCTGTCTTTTCCTTTTATTCAGAAAACTTGAAACATATTTCATCCTTTTCCCCCTACACTGTAAAAACAATTTGTTGAGTCAACTTAAAATAATTTGTAACCTGACTGCCTTAAAATTTTATGTTTAGTCAACTCAAAAAAAGTTTATTCAACTTGAAATGTTAAATTATACTAAGTAACAACTTAGATATTTGATTTGAATCAACTTTAAATTTTAAGGCAGCTGGGTTACTTACCCATCTGTTAAGTTTAGCAAACACAAATATCTAAGTTGTTACTTAGTACAACTTAACATTTCAAGTTGACTAAACTTATTTTAGTTGACTGAACTTAAAATTTTAAGGCAGCAGGGTAACAAATTATTTTAAGCTGACTCAACAAATTGTGTTTTTTATTTTTTACAGTGTGGTCACTATGTGCTTGTACCTGCCAAAGGGCAGCGTGAACAATCTGCTTGATAACACTTTCTCTTATATTACACACAAGAAAGAAAGTGTACTTGAAACAACATGCAGATGTACGCAACTGATAACAGAATTTTCTTGTTTGGTTGGTCCTTTATAAATCATGTTTTAGGGTTAAGTTTCAAATCTGAAGTTTGACACATAAACAGCAGGAGGTGGTGTAAACCCTGATTCTTGTGAACAGGAAGAGAACCTAACGTAACATTACACTCAAAACAAATTTTACTCTTATTGTTGAGGGGAAGGTGACGGTGAAGGTTTGTCCACACACACTTCTTCTATGAACATTTGAGTAAACATGATCAGGAGTCTCATCTGTGTTTCTTTTCTCATCTGTCTCTCAGGTATAAAATATTTGACCATGCACAGATTTGACTATACACATTTTTTTAAGTCATGGTTTCACTGTTCAATCATTAATTAATTATTATTATAAATTCAATAAATAATCATCAATAAATAAACAATCAGGATTGTATGAAATTGTTTACATGTTTTTACCTCTTTTTCAAAACAGATATTTCAAATAGCCAAGACATTAATCAGACTCCAAAGCATCTGATCAAAGATCCTGGACAATCTGAAGAGCTCCACTGTTCTCACAGTTCATCTTACAATGTCATGCTCTGGTATAAACAAAAACGTGGTGAAAGTTTGGAACTGCTTGGATATCTTGTGGCTTCTAGTAACACAGTTGAGGAGAAATTCAAAACTAAAATAACTCTGAGTGGTGATGCAAATAAAAAAGGTGTTTTAAAACTACACAGACTTTCATCTGATGACAGTGCGGTGTACTTTTGTGCTGCTAGTTTACACAGTGCTGTGGCTTCCCCTCCTTCTCAGCAAAAACCCTGACAGAGTACATTTCTTCACTACAGTGTGAAAACCGTACATCACGTCCTGCCTTTTTGTTTGTTTAAAGAAATTGGTCATAAACAAGTCTTATTATTTTCTTTCTAAACCAATATGACTTCCTTGTGTTGAACACAAAGGGGAATAAAGTCTTTGTTATGGTAACCTTTTCCTATTCAATTACAATGAGTTGAAAAAGAACTTTCAAGCTTCAAAAACTGTGCAGAAGCGTCATAAAACTATCCAAGAAGTGGTCCTAGAAGTCTTCCGAAGCCATTCATTTGCTGTTTGTGCAGGACAGCCCGAAAAATAAATTCAACATTTATTGTTATTTATAGGAGCTTCACAGCCTCAGAACCCCACTGAAAAAAGAAAGTCATATGGACATCAGAGTGATATTATATCATTTAATTTTTTTTAAATGATTTTAATTTATTTTAAATTAAATTTCTAATCTAAAAAACCTTGTCATTAATTTTATAGGGGGCAGTGTTGTAACTGTGTATTGATTCTTTAAAAGATGGAAACATTTCTTATATTTCATACGCAATCTCATTCACTTGGCATTGGCATGTAATAGCAAACACCACTCTGTTCTTATTGCAGATTACATTGCCTCAACATGAGTCAGTTTATGATTAAATTAATTTTTGCAATTTCTTTTTGTTCTCAACTCTGGATTCAGGGTATGTATTGTTATCATTTTTATAAATATTAAAATTGTAATTAAATTTTATTACATTTTTTAAAATTGTTTTTTACTTTTTTTTTTTTTTTTTTTTTTTTGTTTAGGTTCCACACTCAGTGACAAAGTTTTTCAGGAGCCACATGACATGATAGTGAATTTTAATGATTCTCCAGTGCTGCAGTGTTTCCATAGCATCTCAGGCTATGACCGTATCCTGTGGTATAAACAAACCCAGGACGGACAGCTTGTATTTTTGGGACACCTTTTTGGCACATCAGATCAGTTAGAGCCTGAAGTAAAAAACAAATTCAGTTTAAACGGAAATGGAAATAATAATGGCAAATTAACCATAAAATCCCTGGAGTTTAAAGATACTGCCACATATTTCTGTGCAGCATCTAGACAGTGACACACAAGTGACACACATGTGGTGTAACCTTCTGACAGACTACATTTGACCCCAAATGCTCATCAACTCACATTTGAATTGCAGTTTTAATGTTTTATGATTTAATCTGACATAATGTGGATTACCATCCAAACATCTGCTGAGTCTGATGTCACATCCTGTGTCTCTTACCTCAAATGACTTCAGTTCAGACTCTAACTCAACATGCTCAGTCAACATGTTCAGAGCTTTGGTTGTGGTTATTGCTTCTCTGTTCTGGCGAACAGGTAATTCATTGGCTACCAGCAGCATAAATATCCTAATAATGAACATAATTTGATATGATTCATTATGATTACATTGTTTCCTTTTGTCCAGGACCTGTTACTGCTGAATCTTAATGGCATGTTGGATCTCAAGTGCAGCCACAACGTTACTGACTTTGTCACTATTCTGTGGTATCAGCAGCTGATTGGTGCTCCAGACCTTAAACTCATCGGTTACTGTGAGCAATTGATAACAACATTTTCTTATTTGGTTGAACTATTTCTTTTCAAATCCTGTTTTAGGATAAGTTTCAAATCTGAAGTTTGACACATGAACAGCAGGAGGTAGTGTAAACCCTGACTCTCAGGAAAGCTAATTTACCATTACACTCACAAAATTCACTTTCATTGTTGATCACACAATGGTATGAGGGGGATGTACATGCACATCATTTCTCTGAACATTCAAGTAAACATGATCAGGAGTCTCATCATCATTTCTTTTCTTATCTGTCTATCAGGTATGACAATACACATCCTTCAGTTTTTTTTTTTTTTTGATATATATACATTTTTGTGAAGTCATGGTTTCACTATTCAGAAACAGATTAATCATTATTATAAGTTTCATAAATTATTTTTCAATAAATATGACTGTATGAAATTATTTATTATATATTATTTTCACCTCTTTTAAAACAGATATTTCAAATAGCCAAGACATTAATCAAACTCCAAAGCATCTGATCAAAAATCCTGGACAATCTGAAGAGCTCCACTGTTCTCACAGTTCATCTTCTTACAATGTCATGCTCTGGTACAAACAAAAACATGGTGAAAATTTGGAGTTTCTTGGAAATCTTGTGGGTTCTGGTGCTACAGTTGAGGAGAAATTCAAAGATAAAATAACTCTGACTGGTGATGCAAATAAAAACAGTGTCTTAAAACTACAGAGGCTTTCATCTGATGACAATGCGGTGTACTTTTGCGCTGCTAGTTTACACAGTGCTGTGGCTTCCCTTCCTTCTCAGCAAAAACCTTGGTTTATTTCTTCACCACAATGTGTAAACTGTACATCACCTCCTGTAAGAGAAATACATGGCATGAATACATTTACAGAAGGCCAGCTATAATAAATGTTAATAATTTTGTTTTAATAATGTTATAATAGTTCATGTTTGTTAAAAGAAATGGGTAATTCAAAGAAAAAAAAGTGTTATTATTTTCATTCCAAACCGATATGACTTTCTTCTATTAAACACAAAAGGGAAAATAAGTCTTTGTTATGGTAACGTTTTCCCTATTCACTTGAAATAAGTGGAAACAGAATCTTTGAGCTTCAAAATCTTTACTTCATAAAACTGTTCTAGAAGTGGTCCTGGAAGTCTTCTGAAGCCATTCAATAGCTTTGTGTGAGGGCGCCGGAAATGTAAATGGTTTTTTGTCATTTATAGGAGCTCCACAGCCTTAGACCCCAAAAGAAAATTATACAGACATTAGTGTGATATTATATAATTTATAATTTATAATATAATTTTTTTAATTATCTTAATTTGTCGGCACCAATAGATCAACTGACACTGCTTTGATTCAAGTTTTGCAACACTGGCATGACGCTCTTAACAGTTTCCCCAAAATTAATATACACGCTGTTTTCGTTGATTTCACTCGAGTTTTTGACACTAATAATCATTGTCGACTGCTACTTTCCTTAGCTGGCTTGCATGTCAGACGGCTACTCTGCATTATTGTGAAGAGTTATCTGAATAACAGAGAGCAAAAGGTGAAGTGGAGCTTCTGTGTGTCCAATTCCTTTCCAGTTCCAGCTGGTGTTCCTCAGGGGGTACTTCTATCCCTGCTGCTTTTTGTCATCTTTATAAATAGCTTGGATTCATATTTGCCTCCCTTGGTAATCCCTGTGAAATACGCTGATGATCTGACAATCACAAAGTTTCTAATGTGATCCTTACCTGGACTCACTCAGAAGGCCTTGAGTTCTGTAGTCGAATGGGGACAGGAATTTACATTGGTGGTGAACGGAGCCTGTGGACATGGTAATTAGTGCCAGAAGAGAGAACAATATTCCCTTCTACTACTGTTATTTCACAACATGCAATTAGTAGAGTTTCTAGCTTTAAATTGCTTGGAGTTCAAAAATCCTTTGAATTGTCTTGGGACGCCCACATTAAGTACATGATTTCGAAGGTGTGCCCCAGAATTCACTATTTTTGTGCTGCTAAAAAAGCAGGTTCCCTTGTGACATTTTAGTGCAAGTATACTTGACTTTTATACAGCCAGTTCTCGAGTATGCAAGTGCAATATGGGGTTACTTACCTAAAGGTCTCTCTGAGGAGTTGGAGAGGATCCAAAAGCGATGCTGTCGTATAATAGGCATCCTGACTTCAACTCTTCCAACACTGAGTGAGAGACGTGATGAAGCCACCATACGTACCTTTACTAAAATACTCAAGGACAGTTCATCACCGCTGCATTATTTCCTCCCTCTGGCTCCAACATCTATTTATTCTCTTCGGCAACACAAGACATTTGCTGTATATAGGAGTAAATCTAAACAACGTGAACTCTCCTTTATTCCCCGTGCTCTAAAACTGTTGTATAAATAATTTACAGGTGCTTGATTGTAGGATGCTTTTCCTGTGTATCTCTGTTATTTGTACAGACATATTTTAGTTTTCTTTTTATGCTTGCTTGTATATTGACTTGTTTGACCTGTATATCAACTATTTTTATTGGTTTTATACTAGTATATGATTGCTTTGAAGGATGTATATGTTTGACTCACTTCAGTGTTTTGTGCGGCAGTATCCTGTCTTGTCAAACTTCAAATAAAACGAACTAAAACGAACTAAAATAGCCTTGTGCCGACATTTAATGAAGTTTTGCCTTGGGTTTCCTAAGATCGAATCCTGCCTTGTGGACCTTTCCTGATCCCGCTCCACTCACTTCAGGTCTCATCGCCACTGTCTTTTCAAAGAAAAATGGAAAAATGAAAAAACAAAAAACAAAACAAACAAACAAACAAAAACATTATGTAAAAATAATTTAGAATAATAATTAAAAAAAGAATAAAAAACCTGGTAATTTATTTTATAGTTTGACATGTAAACAACAGAGGGCAGTGTTGTAAATGCTTATACTTTAGATTTTAACTCAATAAGACATCCTCTCTAAAAAATGGAAACATTTCTTATATCTCATATGCAATACGTCTCATCTTATTCACTTGGCATTGGCATGTAATAGCACTCATCACTCTGTTCTTTAGGCAGATTAAGTTGCTTCAACATGAATCAACTTATGATTAAATTTTTTTTTGCTACCTCTATTTGTTCTCCACTCTGGATTCAGGGTATGCTTTGATATTATTGTTATTATTATTTTTAAATATATTACATTTGATCACTAGTATGATATTACAATCCAAACCTAATCTGTAGAGATGAAATTCATGATCACTGCTTAAACTTTTTTTTTTTTTTTAGGTTCCACGCTGAATGACAAAGTTGTT
The DNA here is from genome assembly GCF_022985175.1 of Labeo rohita. Lineage (NCBI taxonomy): Eukaryota > Metazoa > Chordata > Actinopteri > Cypriniformes > Cyprinidae > Labeo > Labeo rohita. The sequence continues at coordinate 55,028 of NW_026129359.1, read as the reverse complement.
CAGAAGCCTCGTGACTTGATAGTGAATCTTAATGATTCTCCAGTGCTGCAGTGTTCCCATAACATCTCAAGCTATAATCAAATCCTGTGGTATAAACAAACCCAGGATGGACTGCTTCTTTTTTTGGGATACCTTGTTGGCTCATCGGATCAGTTGGAGCCTGAAGTAAAAAGCAAATTCAGTTTAGTCGGAAAAGGAAATAATAATGGCAAATTAACCATAAAATCCCTGGAGTTTAAAGATACTGCCACATATTTCTGCACAGCATCTACACAGTGTCACACATGTGGTGTATCACCTCTACAAAAAGCTGTTTACAGACATTTGGCCACAAATGCTTATCAACTCACATTTGAATTGCAGGTTTAATGTTTTATGATTTAATCTGACATAATGTGGATTACCGTTCAAACATCTGCTGAGTCTGATGTCACATCCTGTGTCTCTTACCTCAAATGACTTCAGTTCAGACTCTAACTCAACATGCTCAGTCAACATGTTCAGAGCTTTGGTTGTGGTTATTGCTTCTCTGTTCTGGCGAACAGGTAATTCATTGGCTACCAACAGCATAAATATCCTAAAAATCAATACAATTTCACATAATTTATAATGATTACATTATTTCCTTTTGTCCAGGACCTGTTAGTAGCAATAAAGTTCACCAAGTACCTCCAGATCTACTGCTGAATCTTACTGACACGTTGGACCTCAAGTGCAGCCACAACATTACTGACTATGTGACTATTCTGTGGTATCAGCAGCTGATTGGCGCTCCAGACCTTAAACTCATCGGATATGTGTATTATAAATAATCAACTATGGAGGATGAATATACAGAGCTCTTTGAAGTGAGTGGAGATGGAGAGAAAGAATCACATCTACGCTCTCTAAAATTAAGACAAGCTCAAGACAATGGCATGTACTTCTGTGCTGCAGGTGCACAGTACTAAAAATGTGCATTTTACCTCACAAAAACCCTCAGGGATCTCACCTGTAAGACAGAACATCCTTACACATTTGCAAAGATCACAATCTATAAATTGTATTCCAACCTTTATGTTACACATCAGTTACAATGAAACAGCTTTGTTTCCTGTCAGCTGGGGGCAGTGTGTCTTCACACATCACTTAATTTCTTGATGACACTCTGGTAGTTTATAAACTCAGTGAATCTATATCAGACCTTTCACCACCACTAAGACACCCACTATAGACTCAGAATGTTCCTGAATCTGTTCATGTTTATAAGTTTGGCATCATTAGCCTCAGGTAATGTTAATAGATATTGCATTTCATAATATTCTTCATAATAATACAACTTGTAACTGTGATTTTCTGTTATTTTCACAGGTGAAAAGGGGGACATGACTGTCCACCAGACACCTCACAATCTGATAATAAATTACGGAGAATCTGCTGAAATTAAGTGCTTCCACAAAATCCCAGACTATGACCATCTGTTGTGGTACAAGCAATCCCACAGTAAAGAGTTAACATTCATGGGAAATCTAATTGGTGACACTGGAAACCCAGAAAAAGATTTTCAGAACAAAATTACAATACGTGGGGATTCAAATAAGTTTCATGGCTCATTAACTCTGATCAGTCCTACATCAGAAAATAGCACTGTTTATTTCTGTGCAGCCTATTACACAGTCTCACTAAATTTGATCCTCCCATACAAAAACCCACTACTATAGTCCTACACCTGTCATAAACCACTGCTAGATACTATACAGCTAGTCTATAAACCTAGTGAGTTGTCTTACTTACATCTGTAATATTCTGATACAAACTGTACTTCAAATGCAAGTGATTTTGAACACTCCATAAATAACTTCATATGAAGTCACTCACCTACTAACTTATTCCAACTATGACTATTTTGCTAAGCTGATGACACAAATCTCTACATGTGTTCTAAATAATATTTGAGCTGTTTTTTAATGCTTATTACATAGTCTATTTCAATTATATAAAGCATTTTTTCAGTACTCTAAATTTCTCTTGATTCGTTTGGCACCGTGGATACATAAATGCTTTCATTTCTCCATGCTTTCTTTTACAAAACAACTCCATATGGCATCTAGATTTTATGAATATGAATAACTTTTCAGTCGCTGTGTTTTTTGAAGGAGGGACTAATCTACTATCCACTAGATGTCCTCACATGCATCTATAGCTGCTGAGTTTCTTTACATCACTCATAAAACAAAAAAATGTTTGGTTTGCTGATTTTGCTCTTGCTTCTCCCATTAGGTAAATGAAATAACTTACATTTAAATGTGTCTTTTCTGGATTATTGAGACTAATTGTTTCAAAGTAAAATTCCTTACTTCTTTTCTGAACTTCTCTACAGATTTGGGATTAAAGCAATCACCTCATCTCTTTGTAACTGAGAATCTCAATGTGACCATAAAGTGTTCCCAGATTGGAACATCACACAACGGCATGTACTGGTTCAGAAAAACACCTACTGAGCCATTGGAGCAGATAGTGTATTTCTACATTAAAAGCGAAGAATGGGCGAAGAATTTTAAGCAGAGAGCATCTGCTGTGAGGAACGGGGCATCTTTAGACCTGACTCTTGTCAAAGTACAGAGCTCTGACAGTGGTGTTTATTTCTGTGCAAAGCAGGATGCACATCAATGTAACCCAATCCATAACCTCAACAAAAACATGCAGTCCTGCTCCTGCAGATTCACATCTAACACCTGCTCATCTTCTGTCACTGAATGGCATTCATTACTATGGGGACATACTTTTTTTTGGTATTATTATTATTGTAGTTTTTGGGCTTTTATTATTGTAGAATTTGACTTGCTCATTTAAGCCAGGTCTAATTTACTTGAACTTAATTGTTCTTGCCTGTCAAAAGTAAGCCAATCAAATCATGTTTTCAGGCAATTAACCCATCTAGTTTCTCTCTGTGACAGAGTGAAACTCAAAATGAGCTAAATTAAGTCTATTTGTTGCTGTTTCTGTTATAATCGACAGGGGTCTCTCGAATAAAACACTATATACATATATGAAGGCATTAACACAGTGCATTGAGAGTTTGCATTCGTTTTAAGTGGTTCGTTCTAGACATCCTGTTCAGACCTCACACACACTGCTGTTCATTCATGTCATTTCTCCAGCACTGAAAGCATCAACATGGCATTTATAGTATGCTTGATTTATTTAGCAGCACGTCCATTCTGGGTCTCAGGTAAAATATTTAATCGTTTATTATCTTCATCCGTTCCTCCAGTTTTTCTGCTAACTTCTACTAACACCCAAACATTCTGTCTGTCTGTCTGTTTTCAACAGGAGAATCACTAAGTGACCGAGTTCATCAGAATCCACCTCATCTAATAACAAATGCTGAGAAAACAGTTCAACTCAACTGTTCTCACAAGATTAAAGACTATTACATGATATTATGGTATCAGCAGCTGAAGGGTGATAGTGCACTAAATCTCATTGGATATGTGTATTACACGAATCCAACCACTGAAAGCCAATATGAAAATCAATTCAGCATTGAAGGAGATGGTGCAAAATCCTCTATTCTTAATGTCACGTTAGAAAAAGAACATGTTGGGAGTACTGCAATATATTACTGTGCTGCCAGCAAAGCACAGTGTTGAAGATCCTTAATCACTCCTACAAAAACCTTCTGTTAAACCCATCACCACAAAATGATTAGCACCTGAATGCTCCCATACACGCTCAAAAATGATCACTCAGTGCACCCATATTAAGCTGTATGATTAATATGATATTTCTAAGTTATTACATCTCAAAGCATTTAATTAATATATACAATTATAGTTTTTATTGTTTTGAAAATGATTTTATATATTATTCAACTAACTCCATTGCTTTTAACTGCTTGCCACTTCTTCAGCTGAGGGAGCAGAAGCAGGCAAGGCATGGCAAGGGGACACAGTGTCTTGTTGCCCCTCATTTAATAATATTAGATAATCTGTCAACTGTTAAAAATGTTAAACAGCCGACAGCTATATCCAGTGATGCAAATTACTTTTTTGTCAAATATGACTATTTTAAGAGTGAGAGAATGAGAGAGATGAAAGTCGCATGTGTAAATTACCTGCATCTTTGTCTCTCTACAAACAATGAAACTGAGTTTAATTACTTCAAAGTGATTTTACCCTCCACCTTGCTGAGAAATATAATGTAGCAATTCAGTATGGAAGCTGTTTAATTTAAAAAAAGCTGCTTTGACAACAAGTTTCTGTGCTCCTAAATACTTCTGTCTTTCATTTTTTGTGTGTGAATGATGTGTTTGTGTAAGCGTGGTAAAGTTAGCTTTGGGTTCGATATTCACTGGATATTCGCTTTTACTTGCCACTGTTCTAGAGTCAACAGTCCTATTGTTACAAACCTGGTTCGTCGACTTCTGTCCAATTATCACCAGAGGTCACTTTTCCATTATATTGACTCGCTCACTACACAGACTTTCACGTCACTTCGGACTACATTTCCCATCATCCATTGCATTGATTACCCACACACAGCTGCAACCAATCAAACACACTATATAAGCCTTGGATTTTTTTTTCCCAATCGCTGAATATTGTTTGAGTTTATCCCTCAGTCAGCAATAGCTACTTTACGGATCCGCTCCAAGTAGTTTCCTGAATCTAGTCAAGCCTTGTTCATAGTCTTTGCCTGTTATGACCACATCTCTATTTAATAAAAGCTTGCACATGGATCCGTACGCTTCCTCTGTTCACTCCGTAACACCACAATTACTTTTTACAATATGAAACCATTTTATATTGACATGAAAAAATTTATTCAGAACTGCTTAGAAGTATTGTAGCAGCATGCGTCAATAGATCGCCGGTCGTTATTTTGGAAAAAAAAGTAGTTTGCATAGTTTGGATTTAAAAATGGTTTTGGCTGCCAAATCAACATACTGAGATCATATGATGAGCTGAATACTGCTTACTCTCTGTAACATACATTATTGGACACATTCTGTTAATTTTGGCCCATTTACAACAGGTCCAATTTAAGTAAACTAACTTCTTCTTGGTGTGCTCAATCTCACGTGTCATTTCTCAATAGTCAATAGTAAGACTGTGATGTTAACAATTTAAATTGCAGCAGGTTTAGATTTAGTGTAGAGTTAATGTGTTAAAATTTATATTATAACCAGTAGGGGTCTCCTTTGAGCCTAAATAAAGTTACTGATCATGTGAAGTGCAAAAGGCTTTATAAAACACAGTGCATTGAGAGTTTGCATTCGTTTTAAGTGGTTCATTCTACACATGCTGTTCATTCATGTCATTCCTCCAGCACTGAATTATTAACATGGCATTTATAGTGTGCTTGATTTATTTATTAGCACCTCCATTCTGGGTCTCAGGTAAAATGTTTAATCTTTTATTGTCTTTATTTGGTCCTTCAGTTTATGTATTTCTACTAACTTCTACTACTTGCTAAATACATGCTGTCTGTTTTTAACAGGAGAATCACTAAGTGACCAAGTTCATCAGAATCCACCTCATCTGATAACAAATGCTGAGCAAACAGTTCAACTCAACTGTTCTCACACCAATAAAGACTATAGACTGATATTATGGTATCAGCAGCTGAAGGGTGATAGTGCACTAAATCTCATTGGATATGTGCATTATAAGAATCCAACCACTGAAAGCCAATATAAAAATCAGTTCAGCATTACAGGAGATGGTGCAGAATCCTCTACTCTTAACATTACGCTAAAAAGGGAACATGTTGGGAGTACTGCAATATATTACTGTGCTGCCAGCAAAGCACAGTGTTGAAGATCCTTAATCACTCCTACAAAAACCTTCTGCTAAACCCCTTCACCACAAACTTATTAGCACCTGAATACAGCCATACACTTTCAAAAATGATCACCCAGTGCACTCATACTAAATTGCATGATTAAAATGATTATCAGTTATTTTACATTATAGTACTAACTCCATTGCTTTTAATTGCTTGCCTTTCTGTCACTTATTATTTTGAGTTTGGCTGAAACTTGTGTTTGTTTGTAAAGTGAAACTGATGATGCAGTTAATTCTTTTCATACATCTACTTGTATAAAGTAGAAAAGATTGAGAACACTTTACTTGAAGCTTTTATCGTTTACATTGTGTCAAAAGGGAGGCCCACCGTCTTTTTATTTTGAAAACCCCTGTTTAACAAAATATGGAATGAGTGGAATGAGTTGAGTCTCTTCACATAAAATTCTATAATGTGTTGTAATTAAAATAGACTACTTGACCAATTAAAAAAAAAGCTTTTTAAGTAAGTAGACCACTTTTTTGGTCTATCTTTTTGCCACTTTGGATGCTAACATAGAATTTGCTCAAAGTAAGATATGTCAGAACGCAAGGCAGCATAATAATTTTGCTAATATGTGACAAACAGAGGAAAATTCCAATGTACCAATGTCTGTCCCAATGTATGTATTTGTTTTCTATAGTAGTCTGTAATGCCCAAATACATTTTAAATTACAAAATGTGAAAACAGTGTGAACCCTGGTTTGCTCTTCCTCAAGTTTATTTGGTAACGCTTTAGATTACAACCCGCAAAGAACTACGTAAGTAAACTGAATTTACGGTGTATGTTTCTGTAATTATAGTGTACCTATAAAGAACGTACATGTAGGTATAAGGGAACAATATGTTATATTTGGGTAATAAGGGGATAACAAACCAGATATTCAACCTGCAAAGAACTACATAAGTATACTGAATTTACGGTGTACGTTTCTGTAATTATAGTGTACCTATTAAAGAACATACATGTAGGTATACGGGAACAATATGTTACGTGTTGGTAATAGAGAGTAACAACCACATATACAACCTGCAAAGAACTGCGTAAGTACAACCTGGAACAATCGCCACTTTAATTTACAGCCCGCAGAGGGCACACTTACCCTGTAACTACATGGAACAAGAGTATATTTTCCCAGTAATTTTAAAAAGCTTACGTATAGATACACCAAACTTACGATTTAATAGAACAGGTACCTGTTAAGTTTTTTTTAAATTAATCCATTATAAATTATTTGTATATCTGTTTTCTACCCCGTTATTACCCAAACGTAACATATTGCTCCCTTATACTTACACGTAGGTACAATATAAATACGAAACATACACTGTAACTTCAGTTTACTTGCGCAGTTCTTTGCAGGTTGCATATCTGGTTGTTACCCCCGAATTACCAAAACGTAACATAGCCTATTGTTCTCTTATACCTACACATACGTACTAATAGGTACACTATAATTACAGAAATGTACACCGTAAATTCAGTATACTTATATAGGTCTTTGAAGGTTGAATATCTGGTTTGTTATCCCCTTATTACCCAAATATAACATATTGTTCCCTTATACCCAGGGCCAGATTAACACTTTGTTGTACCCTGGGCAACAATATTCAAGGGCCCCATCATCACGACCCCAGGATCACCATAATATGGTCATATATAGAATATATTACTGTAATATACAGTAAATATACTCAATACTTCAAATCCTAACTGTCATCATATTTTGATTCACAAATATTTAAATGCTCATAGAACTACAAATGCACTACTATGTCCCCTATCAAAGACATTCACTCACATATGATGCTATGAAAACAAAACACATCAGCATCTGTGTATAATCTGGCAAAATTGACCCACTACATTGAGAGGGAGGGAAGTATCCTCCATTTTCACAAAAAATGAATAGATAAGCAACCACTTTCAAACCATCGTTTATTTAACAACACTTATTCCCAATAGAAATGTATGGAATTGATAGAGCTATCACAGAAGACAAGGCAATCAAGTTATTAGTCCAACACAAACAATTTGAAATCTGCCAGTTATCCCTCCACATCAATTTACAGCATTTTCATAAAGCTGGCACCTCAAGGAAAAAATTAAAAAAATAAAATGCAGTATCACTATTTGATCATAAACATTTTGATCCTAAGCTCATTTAACTTGTTTTAAAATAGAACAACAACATGTTATAGCACAGTTAACCAGTTAAACATTTTAGTGCTACATAAATACACTACACAATACTAAATACACAAAACAATTTCTCTGAAGAAGACAAGATAAAATAAATGCTGTATAATCTGGCAAAACACACAACTTTAGTCCTAAATAATGAGGAAGTGCATGTTTGAATTTGAGTATATAGGTATATACTTTAAATTTTCAGCGTTTCTGATGTCCTTTTCCTTTTTTAATTTTCGCTTCGCGCTCCCACTTAGCTTCTCCATTGTGTCTGATTTTTTTTTTCTGTTGTAGCAACGCCTGACGTCACGTAACGCGCTCGGGCTCGGCGTAAGCTTTGACCCACCTCATGCGGACTGACCAATGAGGAGAGGGTCTTAACTTGAGGCCCTCTCTTCATTGGTCAGTCCGCATGAGACTGACTCTCAACCGCTCTCAACTCACGTTCAAAGTCATAGGCAGCTCAGAATATCTCTGTGCAGCGCAAAAGCCCGGGTGGACAGTTTGTTAAATATAAAGCGGGAGATTACAGATACAGTATTTTGCTCGTGCCCTTGCTGTCCTGGGCCCTTTAGATGTCGTGGGCCCCTGGGCAATTGCCCAGTTGCCCGTATGGTTAATCCGGGCTTGCTTATACCTACATGTACGTTCTTTATAGGTACACTATAATTACAGAAACATACACCGTAAATTCAGTTTACTTACGTAGTTCTTTGCGGGTTGTAATCTAAAGCGTTACCGTTTATTTACATACATGTCGAAATTCTGCCCTGAATATTCAAGTGTTGACCAAAGCCTGAAAGAAAGTGTAAGCAAATGGGAGATTAATGTTTTTTTGCACTGCTCAGGACAATGCAACGTGTTAGTGGAAACATACATGTGTTCTTTTTGCCATATAGCATCTAGGTTTCATCCGTGAACAATTTTTCAATCACTGAGGTTTTGAAGGAGGAACTAATCTACTCCAGCATGCTACTCTAGCTGCTGAGTTTCTTTACATCATTCATAAAACAAAAATGCTTGTTTTGGTGATTTTGCTCTTGCTTCTCCCATTAGGTAAACAAAAATGACTTATTTTAATTGATCTTTTCAGAATCATCTATGTTAATTATTTTTAATTAAAATTCCTTCCTTCCACAAGTTTCCTACACCCCATGAGGCCTTGCGTCAAAAGTGGGAGCGTCTTCCGGTTCAAAGCAAACAAGCGGGACCAGGGGCGTTTCTAGGATTTTAATTGCATATGGCATATATTTAATTTTCCTGAAATAATTTGTATTCTTCATATTACTTGTATGACTGGGTATTTAAAAATGTAATTATTAAATAGGTCCTAATGAAAATGTACTGGCAAAGTAAGATCTGGGGGTTGAACATTACGACATGAGTGAATCGCGCACATGACTGGACAGTGAGGCTTCTACGAAAGGGATTTCTACGTTAACAAGCTTCGAATTGAGGCTTCATCTACCGGAAGTTGTACCCACATTCTTTTTTACAGTAGCGCCCCCCGGAAACTTGTGGATATGCTTAAATTAAAAAAAGTCATATTATTGAAAACACATTCACACAATAACACATTCAGTTCATTTTGGTCCATTTACAAATACAGGAGTCTAATTTAAATATACTAGATTTTTCTCTGTGTGCTCAACCTAGTCAATGTCAATAGTAAGACATTAAAAAAAAATCTAAGCATGTTTCAGCCTATTAGATTAGTTAATGTTTTTATTTATTGCACAAATTGTATTTAATTTAGAGGAGATTTAGTCATTTACAGTTGTTTTGTTGAAATTATTACAACCAGTAGGTGTCTCGTTTGAGCTTAAATAAAGTTACTTATCATGTACAGTAGAGTGAAACAGCCTTTATAAAACACAGCACACTGAGAGTTTGCTTTAGTTTTAAGTGGTTCGTTCTACACATCCTGTTCAGACCTCACACACACTGCTGTTCATTCATGTCATTCCTCCAGCACTGAAGCATCAACATGGCATTTATAGTGTGCTTGATTTATTTAGCAACACCTTCATTCTGGGTCTCAGGTAAAATATTTCATTGTTTATTGTTTTGTCTCTGTTTGTTCCTTCAGTTTATGTATTTCTACTAACTTCTACTACTTGCTAAATACATTCCGTCTGTTTTCAACAGGAGAATCACTAAGTGACCGAGTTCATCAGAATCCACCTCATCTGATAACAAATGCTGAGAAAACAGTTCAACTCAACTGTTCTCACAAGATTAAAGACTATAGAATGATATTATGGTATCAGCAGCTAAAGGGTGATAGTGCACTAAATCTCATTGGATATGTGTATTACAAAAACCCAACAATTGAAAAGCAATACACAAATCAGTTCAGCATTGATGGAGATGGAGAAAAAGCCTCTATTCTTAATGTCACATTAGAAAGGGCACATGTTGGGAGTACTGCAATATATTACTGTGCTGCCAGCAAAGCACAGTGTTAAAGATCCTTAATCACTCCTACAAAAACCTTCTGTTAAACCCATCACCACAAACTTATTAGCACCTGAATACAACCATAAAAATGATCACCCAGTGCACTCATACTAAATAATATGATTAAAAAGTATCATACAATTATCATTTTTATTGTTTTGAAAATCATTTAACATAATATTTAACCAACTCCATTGCTTTTAATTGTTTGCTTTATCTGTCACTTATTATTTTGAGTTTGGCTAAAATGTCTTCACAGTTTTGAACTGAATTAAAAATGATGATGCAGTTCATTCTTTTCATGGATCTACATGTATAGAGTAGAAAAGTAAAATATCGCCTTTAAAGTTGTCCGAATGAAGTTTTTAGCAATGCATTTTACTAATCAAAAACTACGTTTTGATATATATATATTTTTTTTACGGTAGGAAATTTACAAAATATCTTAATGGAACATGATCTTTACTTAATATCCTAATAATTTTTGGCATAAAAGAAAAAACAATAATTTTGATCCAAACTTTGTATTGTTGGCTATTGCTACAAATAAACCCTTGTGCTACTTATGATTGGTTTTGTGATCTAGGGTCACAAATGCATTTTAAATGACTTAAATGTGAAAACAAATTGAACCTGCATGCTCTTCCTCAAGTGTGTTCACATACACTTTAAAATTCTGCCATGAACCTATTCAAGTGTTGAACAAAGCCTGAAAAAAGCGCAAGCAAATGGAAGATGAACGTTTTTGCACTGTTTAGGACAATGCAATGTGTTAGTGGAAATACACACGCTCTTGTCGCCCTTTCGTTTTACAAAGCAACTCCATATAGCATCTAGATTTCATCAGTGGACAACTTTTCAATCGCTGAGTTTTTGAAGGAGGGACTAATCTACTCCAGCAATAGTATGTCATTTCCACTAGATGTCCTCACATGCATCTATAGCTGCTGAGTTTCCTTACATCACTCATAAAACTAAAATGTTTGGTTTGCTGATTTTTCTCTTGCTTCTTCCATTAGGTAAATAAAATAACTTTTTTTTTTTTTAATTTATCTTTTCAGAATAATCTAGGCTAATTATTTTTAAGTAAAATTCCCTTCTTCTTTACTGAACTTCTTTACAGATTTGGGATTAAAACAATCAACTCATCTCTTTGTAAATGAGGATCTCAATGTGACCATAAAGTGTTCCCAGATTGGAACATCATACAACGGCATGTACTGGTTCAGACAGACACATACCAATTCACTGGAGCAGTGGAACATGTTGGGAGTACTGCAATATATTACTGTGCTGCCAGCAAAGCACAGTGTTGAAGATCCTTGCCCTTACATCAATAGGTGGCACTGTATCACAACACATTTCCTGTGGAGGGGTAATGTGACCTGAAACAGAGCATTTTGGGCATTTTTTTTCCCTGTAGTTATGTGTTTTACAGTCTCATTGCTGCACTAACATTCTCACATTATCTGTCAGTTTGAGCTTGTCAACATGAGAGTTGTCATCATAATTACTGTCACACTGATCACTTTCTCAGGTGGGGCTTTATCTATGTTTGTATAACTTATGTTTATATAGTAACTCAACTTTCTTATCTGTTTACATGTGAATATGTGATACTTATTTTCACAGGATTTTCTCATAGTAACAAAGTTGACCAGTTTCCATCTGACTTGATTCGAACACCAGGAGAATCTGCAAAAATCCAGTGTTTGCACAGTGTGAGCGGTTACAATCAAATCAACTGGTACAGACAAAATCAGGGCCAGGAGTTCACATTTATGGGATATTTACTAATAACAAGCCCAAACCCAGAAAAAGAGTTCACTGAAAAAATCGACATGTCTGGGAATGGAAATAGCAATGGATCTTTGACCATTAAAAATCTCTTATCTAATGACAGTGGAATGTATTTTTGCGCTGCTTATTACACAGTGTTTTAGATCCCTGCTGTTCATTACAAAAACGTATCTTTGATTCTGTTATTAGGAGAAGCAAAAACCATGAAAGTTTAATATCTTCATTCACACCTGCTCCTGTGGTATTTACTGTATTTGAGAATCACCAATTTTATGAAAACAGTAATCAACCACAATAAGATTAAACACCATGAGAATAAACTGAAAACACAATATGCAACAAATAAGAAATCTCTCAACCTTTTGTGTAGAGTTTACATGATCAGTTTTACAAATGTATTTGTGTCATTAGAGTACTAGAATGGTGCAGAATCTTAAAGGGGTCACTGGATGCAAAGTTCACTTTTACATGTTGTTTGAACATAAATGTGTGTTGTCAGTGTGTGTACACAACCACCCTATAATGATAAAAATCCACCCAGTGGTTTTTATTTAATCTGTAAAAATAATTTCCTCTTTTTCAAATCATGCCATTCTCAGCTAGTTGATTGACATGAACGTATTACCTTAGATCCGCCTTGAATGAGCAGTAACAGTCCGATCACCATTGTTTCGATGCCGGAACAGGGACGTAGACAAGAATGGCTCCTAAGCAATTGAGGTGTTGTTGAATGTATTAATGAACATAGTAGTCATTATTTACTCCCAAAATCTGAGCCGCTGAAGATGCAGTGGATTACATTTGTTTGTGAAGGGAATGCGCCTTCCAATCTAAACAAATCTCTCGTGCAAATCATTTGTGATCCGGCTTCACTTACAGCAGCAGTGAGTATAAAGGTTTTTTTAATGAATCTTTGCAATTGCCTTTCCTAATAACATGCTAGTTAGCAAGTTTCGTGGCTAAACGTGGCTAAATGCGGCTAAAGTAAACAGGCTCATCACTCCACAGAGAGAAGAGAGGGGCGGGGTGAGCAGAGGTCATTAACATTTAAAGCAACATCGACCAGAACAGGATGATTTTTGCAGAGCTGATTTTGGCAAGGTAAAAAAGGTGTTTTTTACACTACCATTGAGAAATTTTAACCAAAGCATGTTATAGATTTTTCATTAAGACCTAAAGAATCATATCAACTTGTGAAAAATGGACATCCGATGACCCCTTTAAATCTCCCCTGCAAAATCCTAAGACTTTCTGTTAATTTTCAGGTGTACACTCTTAAAAATAAAGTTGCTTTATGATGCCATAGAAGAACCTTTTTTTGTCTAAATGGTTCCATAAAGAACCTTTCACATCTGTTTCACAAAAGGTTCTTCAGATTATAAAAAGGTAAGAAAGAGATGGTTCTTTAACCCTTTAACTGTCACCCCCCATTTTTTTTAAATAGGCATGAAAGTGCACTATCCGAACTTAAATTGTTGTAATTCCTGAACACTTCGGAATACAGATCTAAGGTTGACAGCAAACAGCAGATTATGCCAGAAGTGGAATTTTTTCAAAAAAATAAAATATTCATAAGTTATAGAAGTTTAAATTTACTAAAAAGAAAATGCACTGTACCATTTATTTTATATAAAATACATATTTTACATAACAGGTTTTACCCTAAATTTGGTATCAAATTGAGGCCTTATTATTAAATAAGTTACGTTCCAAATTTGAAGTTGATCTGAAAAAAATTGAGGTTCCTGTAAAAGTTTGTTTGGAATCAGTTGTTGGAATAAGTTGAGTCTCTTCACGTGAAGTTCACATTCAAGTGTTGACCAAAGCCTGAAAGAAAGTGTAAGTAAATGAGAGATGACTGTTTTTGCACTGCTCAGGACAATGCAGTGTGTTAGTGGAAACATACATGTGTTCTTTTCACCATATAGCATCTAGGTTTCATCCGTGAACAACTTTTCAATCACTGAGGTTTTGAAGGAGGTACTAATCTACTTCAGCATGCTACTCTAGCTGCTGAGTTTCTTTACATCATTCATAAAACAAAAATGTTTGGTTTGGTGATTTTGCTCTTGCTTCTCCCATTAGGTATACAAAAATGACTTATTTTAATTGATCTTTTCAGAATCATCTAGGCTAATTATTTTTAATTAAGATTCCTTCTTTCTTTTCTGACCTTCTTTTACAGATTTGGGATTAAAGCAATCACCCCATCTCTTTGTAACTGAGGATCTCAATGTGACCATAACGTGTTCCCAGATTGGAACATCATACAACCACATGTACTGGTTCAGACAGACACATACCGATTCATTGGAGCCGATAGTGCATTTTGTTGTTAAAACAGAAAACTGGGAGAAGAATTTTAAGCAGAGAGCATCTGCTCTGAGGAACGGGGCATCTTTAGACCTGACTCTTGTCAAAGTACAGAACTCTGACAGTGGCGTTTACTTCTGTGCAAAGCGGGATGCACATCAATGTAACCCAATCTATAACCTCAACAAAAACATGCAATCCTGCTCCTGCAGATTCACATCTAACACCTGCTTATCTACTGATACTGAATGAAAATCTGATGCGAGCTTGACTCACGTGACCTGCCAGAACTAACGCTATATGCTTAATTTAAAAAAGTCATATTATTGAAAACACATTCACACAATAACACAATAATACATTTTTCTTGGTGTGCTCAACCTCACGTGTCATTTTCTCAACTGTCAATAGTAAGACAGATTAAAAAAAATCTGAGCATGTTTCAGCCCACTAGCCTAATTAATTAGTTAGTTAATTAAAAAATTCATTATTTTTTTTTGCACAAATTGTATTTAATTTAGAGGAGATTTAGTCATTTAGAGTTGATTTGTTGAAATTATTACAACCAGTAGGTGTCTCGTTTGAGCTTAAATAAAGTTACTTACCATGTACAGTAGAGTGAAACAGGCTTAACCCATAACGATAAAGAACACAGCGCATTGAGATATTGCATTTGTTGTAAGTGGTTCGTTCTACACATCCTGTTCAGACCTCACACACACTGCTGTTCATTCATGTCATTCCTCCAGCACTAAAGCATCATGGCATTTATAGTGTGCTTGATTTATTTAGCAATACCTTCATTCTGGGTCTCAGGTAAAATATTTCATTTTTTATTGTTTTGTCTCTGTTCCTTCAGTTTATGTATTTCTACTAACTTCTACTACTTGCTAAATACATTCCGTCTGTTTTCAACAGGAGAATCACTAAGTGACCGAGTTCATCAGAGTCCACCTCATCTGATAACAAATGCTGAGAAAACAGTTCAACTCAACTGTTCTCACAAGATTAAAGACTATTACATGATATTATGGTATCAGCAGCTGAAGGGTCATAGTGCACTAAATCTCATTGGATATGTATATACCAAAAGTCCAACCACTGAAAGCCAATATGAAAATCAATTCAGCATTGAAGGAGATGGTGCAGAATCCTCTACTCTTAACATTACGTTAAAAAGGGAACATGTTGGGAGTACTGCAATATATTACTGTGCTGCCAGCAAAGCACAGTGTTGAAGATCCTTAATCACTCCTACAAAAACCTTCTGTTAAACCCATTCACCACAAAATAATTAGCACCTGGATACATCCATACACCCTAAAACATGATCATCTGCACACATTTTAAGTTGTATGATTAATATTATATATATATGTTATGCTATATGTCTACAAGCATTTAATTTCTATTAAAAATGTTAATTTTCATTGTTTTTAAACTTACTTTACATATTATCTAATATAACTTAAAATCATCATAAAATGTGGTCAAGCACCTAATGCATCACCATTAAGATACTGCCTCATCCATCTCTTATCTCTGTATCTTAATTTTGGCTAAAATTTCTCGACACTTGCGTTTGTTTGAAAGTGAAACTGATTACGCAGTTTATTCTTTTCAAGTATGTGTAAAGCGGAAACTGAGAACATTTTATTTAGCCTTTTGTATAATGCATATAACGGCATTCACAATGTACATTGTAATGCATTATATTTTTTCACAAATAATTGTTTCCAACGTTAAAATGCATTATAATATTTACAAATTGTATGGTACCTCTAAAATTGGTTGTTTGTCATCTGTTTTAATGTGTTATAGGTGTAACAATAAATAGATAATTGTTATGATATATTATAACAGTGGTTACAGTTATACATGAGAAAATTATGACAGGTTTTTTTTGTTACTTTAGGCTATAACATGCTTTAATGAGCTATGGCATGCCTTTACATCAATAGGAGGTGCTGTATCACAACACATTCACTGTGGAGGGGTAATGTGATCTGAAACAGAGCATTTTGGGCATGTTTTTTTCCCTGTAGTTATGTGTTTTACAGTCTCATTGCTGCACTAACGTTCTCACATTATCTGTCAGTTTGAGCTTGTCAACATGACAGTTGTCATCATAATTACTGTCACACTGATCACTTTCTCAGGTGGGGCTTTTTCTATGTTTATATAACTTATGTTTATATAGTAATTAAACTTTTTTATCTGTTTACCTGTGAATATGTGATTCTTCTTTTCACAGGATTTTCTCATAGTAACAAAGTTGACCAGTCTCCATCTGACTTGATTCGAAGACCAGGAGAATCTGCAAAGATCCAGTGTTTGCACAGCGTGAGCGGTTACAATCAAATCAACTGGTACAGACAAAAACAGGGCCAGGAGTTCACATTCATGGGATATTTACTTCGAGCAGGACCAAACCCAGAAAAAGAGTTCACTGAAAAAATAGACATGTCTGGGAATGGAAATAGCAATGGATCTTTGATCATTAAAAATCTCCAATCTAGTGACAGTGGAATGTATTTTTGTGCTGCTTATCACACAGTGTTTTAGATCCCTGCTGTTCATTACAAAAACTCATCTTTGATTCTGTTATTAGAAAAAAAAAAAAAAAGAAAAAAAAAAGAAAACATGAAAGTTTAATATCTTCATTCACACCTGCTTCTGTGGTATTTACTGTATTTGAGAATCTGCCAGTTTTTATGAAATAATCAACCACAATGACAATAAACACTATGAGAATAAACTGAAAACACAAGAAAATACGACAAATGAGAAATATGCGCAGACGAGATCTCTCAACCTTTTGTGTAGAGTTTACATGATCAGTTAAATTTTAAATCACTTAAATCCCCCTAAGACTTTCTGCTAATTTTCAGGTGTTGTACATTAATTATAAAATGACATCCAAACATCGATCCAAAGTGACTCACAATGCATTTAAGGTTGCTCAGGAGTCTCAGTCTTATACTTTGTCTAATTTGTTTATTCTAATTTGTTTAATTTGATTCTTCTTCCACAGTTGTTGATATACAGTAAGAGTAGAGAGCTATAAATTAAATATAATTAGCATAGATGTATCACCGAACAGATGAGGTATTAAAGAGATCTTAGTTGTGGCTTTTCTTTCCTGGGGTGGGGAAGACATCACTTCCTGTCACTTGTTGTGACTTTTATTTTGTTTCAGTGTGTTAGTAGGCGCTAAGCTGCTTTCCATCAATACTATGTGCTGAATGCCACCATGATGATAACGTTTGCCATATTCTTTGCTATGTTGCCAGGTAAGATTTTTGTATACTGTGTCAAGAAATGATTTTCATCAATATTATCATGTATCATTCACCACTTTTTTTTATTAGGTCTCATACGAAGTCAAAAAGTTGACCAGACTCCACAGGACCTGATAAGAAACCTCAAAGAATCTGCTGTTGTCAATTGCTCACATTTAAACAAGGGCTTTGAACTCATCCTCTGGTACAAACGATCTGATGACAAGGGATTCATTTTTCTAGGTTATCTCAATAATAATTTTCCAAATCCTGAAGATGAGTTCAAAGGCAAAATCGACCTGGATGGAGATGGCAGAAGTAATGCCACACTTACAATAAAAGATCTAGCAGAAGTCGACAGCGGAGTCTATTACTGTGCAGCTCGGAGACACAGTGTGCTAAACCCCCACAACCCAGCGCAAAAACACATCCTTATCACATATAAATATCTGTAGTGTGCACTAGGCGATACAGTTCACCTGCTACAAACCACTCAACCTGTAAGTATTTTACAGCGACAGTCACAAAACAAACTATTTTCTGCTCCTCCTTGTATATTTAAGGTAAATGTTTGTGACTTATAATGTGACCCAATACAGTCACATTATTTTGATTGTCAGACCATGAAATCAGAGAAATTCTAATAGTTTTTACTCCAGCCCCGAATGTTTTTTTGTATATCCCTATGATTTCCATGGAATTTGACAAAGTTTGAATGATTTAATCAAAAGTTGGTCATAAACTTAAATCAAGTCGCGATATGGACTCGTATCTGCAAATATTATGCCGCAAAAGACTATTTAAATATGAATCCTGCATGTTCTGCGTGTCTTTTTATGAATGAACGGCGCGGATGCGCGAGTTCGTTTTCTATACGTGTAATACTGACGCGTGCAGTGATTTCAGCGTCTGCCGTTTCACTAAATGAGGGCATAAATACATTAACAACATCTCCAGAACTGCTCTGAGAGTCACTTCATGAGCATTTCACTGTTTCATTTGAGTAAAACAAGCGTCAAATATATACACAGAAATTTAAAAGTATTCACGGCAAGTCGGCAACCCGTCAAAATAAGAGTTCGGTTTAACTTTATTCATCATTCAGTATAATGTACGTGCTACATATATTTCACAATATTTCTTCCATGTTTTACATTTTAATAGTAAATAGTTTAATAATTTTCATTAAAAGATCAATTAAATCAATATTTTATACCTTCATCTGATAACCAGAAAAATACATAACACAGAATTCCATAAGGCATGTAAAAATAAATAAAAGTTGTTTTTATGCATTCAAATAAACAGACATGCTAAAACATATTTGGTAACAATAAAACGTAAAGTGAGAAAAAAGTTAAACATTTCATAGGGTCCTAAACATGTAATTTTTCCTAACTTTTGATAAATTGACGGTAATTTAACCATTAAAAAGAAGACCAGAAAAATGAAAACAGAAAACAGAATTTGAAAAAAAAAAAATAAATAAATAAAATGGAATTTGGGGAACAAAAATAGGGCCCTATTTTTGCATCCAACTATATATTTGTTACAGTTATAAATACATTTTCAAATGTATTATTTTATTTGTCTAATATATTTTTGTAATGTTATAATTTTGTTATAATACTTGGATATGTTTGCTATTTGCAGTGATTACTATTTACTATTGTTAATAGTGTGACAAGGTCTTTAACACCCGGTTTAATGCCCCCAGACCCACCTAGAAGGATCCAGGTTCAACCACTTGTGTCAAACAAAATCTTATTGAGCATGATGTGAGCTCCCACCCACTACCACTAGCCCCTGATGTTTTGGCACCAGCCCCGAATGTTTTAAAATCCTAGAAACGCCCCTGGGGTCTATTACACTTTCCATTAAAACCAATGCAAGTCCCATTATAACCAGTAAAACCATACAAATTTTGTGATGGTGTCTATTGTTTTTTTTCAGCAGGGATGAAAAAAGTATATGCTCAGGACTGAATATAAGTTTACTGCTTACATTATAGTGTACAACCCACTTTTATAAATAATAAACATTTAGTGTTTAAATCAATTTAATTCAAGATGGTCTATATACAGATATTACATTTTAACTCATTGGCACTTTATATAAATGCATTTCATCACCATAAGTTTCCATCAACTGGGAACTAATATTTTATCTATTATCTATTATCCTTTTTGCCTTCAGATGATGTAGTTCCAATATCTACCACCAGGGGAAAGCGTGTCACGCTAATCAAATTTAACACCTGATTCAAACAGGTTCACAGATGAGTTGTACATTCTTCATATATGAACATACATCCACAGCATATTAGTGATATTGTGGTGATGTACTTTAGTGTTGTTGCTGCACTGTTTTTAGATTAGATTTTCTTTGGTACTGAGCGTCAACATGAGAGTTGTCATCATATTCACTTTTATGCTGATCAGTCTCTTGGGTAATATTTATTTATTTGTTTGTTTATATATTTATGTAAAGTAATTTAACTTTAGTTTTGTAAATGTGTATATATCCTACAGTAATTTAACTTTCTTTTGTTTAGATGTGAATATGTGACTTTTTTCTTTACAGGTTTTTCTCAAAGCTACAAAGTCAACCAGTCTCCACCTGTTGTAATTAAAAAACAAGGAGAATCTGCAGAGATCCAGTGTTCACACAGTGTGCCCAGTTACAATCAAATCAACTGGTACAGACAAAACCAAGACCAAGGGTTCACACTCATTGGATATTTGCTTGCAACATCAAACATCAGCGAAAAAGAATTCACAGATAAAATAGTCATGTCTGAGAATGGAAATAGCAATGGACGTTTTACTATCAAAAATCTTGCATCTAGTGACAGCACAGTGTATTTTTGTGCTGCATATTACACAGTGTTTTAGATTCCTTTTCTTCATTACAAAAACCTCTCCTTAATTTTGTGATTAACAGATGGTTTATATTTGTAACAGAGGTTTATATCTGAGACTCATCTGTGAGAGTTTTCAATGAGAAACACATGACATAAATTGTTTAGGTGAGAGAATGTGAATTAGGCTGTTGGGTTCAGCTAAAGTGGTTTAGTTATTACACAGTAATTAAATCAAACTCAACAAAAAGTAGACTTATCATGTATGTTTGTTCCTTTCTAATATGTCTGTGGGAAGTGAAGGCTAGATAGAAGAGGATAAAAGCAAACATTTTCAATCTCTTAATTTAATAATGTATTTTAGAAAAATAATTCCTTGACTGATTAGCTGCCGTGCAAAGGCAAAAGACCATAACTTAGATTCTGGTCAAAAATGAATTATTGATATTTTTGGGACATTCAAGACATGAGTCAATTTAGTTGTTTTTCCGAGAAAATAATGGATTGTCTTAACCGTAACTTCGAAAACCCCTGAACAAACCAAGGCAGAACACTGTGTAACTCCAGTTACTGCTCTTTGACTTTGTTTGGAACACTCAAATTGAGTTATGGCGTTCTGCCTTTGTTTAGTCACGCGTCAGTATGAAGTTACGGTGCTGACTCGGAGTTATATGGTGTTCTGCCTTTGTTTTACTGTCCATTAAAATCTGCCGCATTTTAATTATGGTGTAACTTGTATACTTTCATACATCTGATCTGTCACTAAAGCATTAGACAAACGAATTGGATAGATAGCGATGGCCAGACAGCTCCATATAATAACGCACTATACAGAGATATTTTGGCAACAATATGTAATCGTGAATAATCTTTTTTTCCCTTTACTTCTAGTTAGACGCGTGTGAAATCGAATGCCGTAGCATGTAGCATGATCAATTATAAAATCAGTAGGCTACGAACAGTTTGCAGTTACACTACCGTTCAAAAGTTTGGGTTTAAAGAAGTTTAAAGAAGTCTCTTATGCTCATCAAGGCTGCATTTATTTGATTAAAAATATAGAAAAAAAAAAACAGTAATATTGCAAAATGTTTTTACAATATAAAATAATGTTTTTTTTATTTTAACATACTTTAAAATAGAATTTATTCCTGTGATGAAAAGCTGAATTTTTATCAGCTGTTACTCCAGTCTTAAGTGTCACATGATCCTTCAGAAATCATTCTAATATGCGGATTTATTATTAGAATGATCAATGTTGGATAATATCAACAGTTGTGCTGCCAAATATTTTTTGGAACCTGTGATTTTTTTTTTCAGGATTCTTTTATGAATAACAAGTTTAAAAAGTACAGTGTTTATTCAAAATATAAATATTTTATAACAATGTAAATTATTTATTATTAACTTTTAATAAACTTTTAATTATTAACTTAATTAACAAACCACAACTGTAGTAGGGAGTTTTTTAAATTACTGGCATTGATTATTTATTGTTATTGTAGCATATTTTATGTTGCTCCATTTTCAGTCAAACTGTCATTTTGTTGTATGTGTAAAAATATCTTTAGGATACTTTAAATGTCATTTTCCCTGCAGAACATTATCAAATAATGTACAAAGTAAGGGTGGAAATGTCATGGATTGGCAGAATTTAACTGTTGAACACCAAATTAAATGCCACGCCCGTTGTTATTAACTTTTGATGTATTTTTCAAACATTGGTCATGAACTTATTAGTTAAATTAAACACATTTGATTTAGTGTCAGTCACTGCTATTTAGGGTTGGGTATTGTTTGAAATTTATAGATTCCAATTCTGCTTATCCATTCTGATTCTTAACCATTCCTATAGTTTTGATTCCAATAACATCAAATTTTTATTCTGTATTTTTACAAAGCTTTCTGTTGCAGCTGAATAACATTGGCAAAAATCAGCAGCCTACAGAACACCTTTGGGAGGAATTTTTGCCTATGATTTAAAAAAATACCATAGCAAAAACAACTAGACTAATATAATTCGTGCATGAAAATGCACGTGTCGAATACCAGGTTATTGAAAATTTGTAACCAGTTCTAAACCGGTTCTTGATATCAAGTCATACTGCTATTTGGACTGAGCTTTTTTACAAAAAATGACATATATCTGAATTTATATATATCTGTGGGAAATCACAGATAAAGGTGGGTAATATATTCAGTACATGAAAAGACCTTGATTATAATCAACTGTGCTGCTCTATCAAAAGATAAAAAAACAAAAAACAAAATTGGTGTAATTACTATCATAACCAGTAGGAGTCTCTTTTTGAACAAATCTTAAAGATTAAAGCGAGTAGGACAGGCTTTATGCTTCTCAGAGACTGTTGGAAATTCATTTGTTATGGGTGGTTTGGATTCTGCACACCATTCAGTGAGCTCTAGCACCGAACAATCAACATGACATTTATAGCGTGTTTGATTTATTTCACAGCACTGCTCTTCTTGGTCTCAGGTACAAAATCATTCTTTTTACATTTCCACATGACTTTAGCCTTTCACAACCTTGATCATTTTCTTTCTCTTTCCAACAGGGGATTCATTAAGTGACAAAATTCATCAAACACCCAAAGACATGCTGGTTAAATCTCAAGAACCTGTTACACTCAGCTGCTCTCACACAATACCAAGCTATGACATGATATTATGGTATGAGCGAGTAATAGGTGATGTTGCTCTAAATCTTATTGGATATGTGCGTTTCACGAGCGCATCCACTGAAAGTCAGTACACAAATCAGTTTATTATTAAAGGAGATGGTGAAAAGTCATCAACTCTTGAGTTCAAGCTGAATGCATCTGGGAGATCTGTTATGTATTACTGTGCTGCACGCGAAGCACAGTGTAACAGATCATTTCATCAGCCTACAAAAACATCTGTTATTACACAAACCACAAACTTATGTATTAGAGAGTTTCTCATGCAATACAGATGATAATTTTTTTAAGCACTATATATGTTCACATATTTTGCAAGATTACTGCTTAACTGGAAAAACAAACAACAAAAACATAATAATATAATATAATATAATATATAATTTTCTTTCTCATAGTCCTAGAGGAAATTATATTACTCAGATGTTGATCTTTCATGGATCAGGAGACATAATGTCTCAGTTCTTCATAAAGGTATCAACTTTGGGTCAGATGTTTTTTTCTAAAATACTTTAAAACTAATAATAACAAATGTTTGATGGCATACAGTAATAGTAATGATCTATACTATTAGCACAGCTCAAATAATTTATTCTTGTAAAATGTAATGAGAAATGTTTATACTGACAATCTGAAAAGCACAGTGTCATTGCTGTGTCTGAAACAACTGATATTGATTTTTGATTTGTAATTTTTCTTCCCTCGGGTGTGAAGATGTCATTTCCTGTCACTTCCTGTCTCACTGTTAGCAGGTGTTGAGCAGCTTTCCATTAAAACAACTGACTATCTGCTGAATGTCACGAAGATGATAATGTTTGCCATATTCTTTGTCATGTTGCCAGGTAAGTTGTTCTTTAATGCTAAGTAATTAATATTCTGAAAATACCATGTACCATTTATCTTTTCCTTCTGTCCCAATTAGGTCTTGTACAAAGTCATAAAGTTGACCAGACTCCAAAGGACGTGATGAGAAACCTCACAGAATCTGCTGTTTTCACTTGTTCACATTCAATCCAGGGCTTTGATCTCATCCTTTGGTATAAACGATCTGATGACAAGGGATTCATTTTTCTTGGATATCTCAATACTAAATATTCATATCCTGAAGATGAGTTCAAGCACAAAATCAACCTGGCTGGAGATGGCAGAAGTAATGCCACACTCACAATCAAAGATCTGACAGAAGTAGACAGCGGAGTCTATTACTGCGCAGCTCGTATGCACAGTGTGCTAAACCCCCACAACCCAGCGCAAAAACACATCCATATCATGTCTCAATATCTATAGTGTGCACTAAGCAGGCAATAAAGTTCACCTGCTACAAACCACTAAACCTCTTTCTATGGCTGTGACAGTCCCTCCGCTGAAAAGACCAGGCTAGACCAGCTTGAATTTCCATTTCATCTACTGCATGCTGGTTATTGCTGGTTTGGCTCTGCTATAGAGCTGATTGACCAGTATGATCTTTGTGTTTATGCTAGTTGACCAAGGCTGGTAAAATAAAAAGCCTAGTGAGAACACCACTAAAATGATGACAAATCTACTGTAATTTAATTAGTTGTAATTAATTAATGATTTAAATTCTATTCTATAAAAATACAGAACTATTTTTGAATAGCTGTGAAGACACCAGGGTTGCCAGGTCTGCAAAACAAAACCAGCCCAATTGCTAATCAAAACTAGCCCGATTATTTTTTTTTTTTTTTTTTTACACAAAAATTCCCCCTCCATCATGGGACTCTTTCATCGAAACAGCAATCTGTGGAAATCACTTTAGCCTGCAGACTAAACAAATAATCCACAGCAACAATGTAGAAGTAACCCAATTCACTTGGAAACATTGCAAAATGCTTTTTGCTGTTAGATGATGTAGTTGCAACATCTACCAGCAGGTGCTAGTGAGCTAGTCATGCTAACCTGTAAAAATTGATCAACCTGTTTAAACTGGCTCAGACATGAGTTGTAATTTCTTCATGTGGGAGTGTATATCAACAGCACATCAGTGATATTTTGATTTATTTCACACTGCTGTTGCAACAGTATTATTTTAATTTACAGTAACAGTTTAGATTCTCTCCAGTACTGAGTGTCAACATGAAAGCCGTCATTATATTTACTGCTACACTAATCAGTTTTTTAGGTAAGGCTCTGTATCCATTTAAGTAATTCCTTTTTTTCTCTTTAGATGTGAATATGTGACTCTTCTCTTTACAGATTTTTCTCACAGTTACGAAGTTGACCAGTCTCCACCTCACATGATTCAGAGACCAGGAGAATCTGCAAAGATCCAGTGTTCACACAGCATGACCAGTTATAATCAAATCAGCTTTTACAGACAAAACCAGGACCACAAATTCACATTAATGGGATATTTAGTTGGAAAACAACCATACACAGAAAATGATTTTGAAAATAAAATAGAAATATCTGGGGATGGATACAGTAATGGACTTTTGATCATTAAAAATCTCTTATCTAATGACAGTGGAATGTATTTTTGCACTGCTTATTACACAGCGTTTTAGATCCCTGCTTTTCATTACAAAAACTGCTCTTTAATGTGTGTGTTCACACCTGCTCCTGTGGTATTCAGTTCAAACTTAAAGTCATCTGTTATGAAAACAACTCAACTAGTGACAGGGTTCTGTCAGACTTATTGTAGTAAATTACTGTCTAAACCATAATATTGATGACGTAGGCAATGATCTCACTGAATGTGATTACAATATAATACACGTGTTGGAACTGCTGCATAGCAGCAGACACTGCATTTGTGTTCAATAAAAGCAAATACTTTTAATCCTTAAATCTAATGATAAACTTAAGCAAAATAGTTGAATATTTCCTGCAGTATGTACCTTATTGGTGCAATTACTATCAAGACCAGTAGGAGTCTCCTTTCAAACTGATCTACATATTCATAAAAGAAGTGGGCCAGTCTTTATATTTCTCATAGAGCATTGAGAGTTAAGTTGTTATATAGTAGGTATTACTCTGAGAGCTCCAGCGCTGAAGCATCAGCATGACATTTATAGTGTGCTTGATTTATTTCACAGCACTGCCATTCTTGGTCTCAGGTACAAACTTCTTTCTAAATTTCATAATGCTTTAGTCTATGACTGTAGTCACACCATTTTTAATGTGCTTTTGTTTCTCTTTTAAACAGGGGAATCATTAAGTGACAAAGTTCATCAAACTCCAAAAGACAAGCTGGTTAAAATTCAAGAACCTGTTACACTCAACTGCTCTCACACAATACCAAACTATAACATGATATTATGGTATGAGCAGGTGACAGATGATCCTGCTCTAAATCTCATTGGATATGTGCGTTTCACTAAGTCCATACACTGAAAGTTCATACACAAATCAGTTCAATATTACAGGAGATGGTGCAAAATCCTCTACTCTTGATTTTGAGCCGGAAGCATCTGGAAGATCTGTTATGTATTATTGTGCTGCAAGTGAAGCACAGTGTTAGAACTCATTTAATCTGCCTACAAAAACCTCTGTTATTACCACAAACCAAAACTGTAGTAGGGAGTTTCATTAAACTATTTTACAGTAGCTGTGTTCCATGGTGTCATTTTTTGAGAAATGCTGAGTCTTTGAGAATTGTTTTGTCTTTGTTGCAAAGTAATTCTCTCTGTCTCTCCTTCGGCTCGTTCTTTTTATCAGGGGTTGCCACAGTGGAGTGATCTACACAATGGATTTGGCACGTTTTATGCCGGATATGCTATCCTGCCACAACCCAGCCCTGAGAGTGCACTAACTCATGGAACCCCAATGCTGGGACACACTCACTCACTGTGGCCAATTTACTGTTTTCACCTATACTGGGGTGCGTTTCCCAAAAGCATCGTTAGCCAACTATGGTCGCAATTTTTGTCCTTACCAACATCGTTCGATGATTCAGTGTTTTCTGAAATCACAGTTCAATCGAACATTTGCAAACAGCGTCACAAACTTACGTGGTTGGAACTACAGCTCTCGACCTGTGGTCAACCCAGCGGAAAAACATCCATATCACGTCTCAATATCTATTCCCTTGTTAAGTGGTGACATTATGCGTCCAACGAATGCTGTTTTCGGGTCCAAGCCTCAACTTATTTCACTTGAGAATACTATCTCATCAGCCGTTTACGAGCACTGGTTATTCATATTAAACATTTAAACTAAACATTTTCAAACTTATTGTGTAGACTACACCCTGGTGAAAAAAAAAAACAGCATACTGTATGCTGGTAGGTATGTTTTGATGCTGGGATGCTGGTTAGGTATGTTGTGATGCTGGTTTAAGCTGGTCCTTAGCTGGTTTATGCTGGTCCTTTACCAGCAACATGACCAGCATAAACCAGCAAAGGACCAGCATAAACCAGCTAAGGACCAGCTTAAACCAGCATCAAAACATACCTTCAAGCATATGCTGTTTTTTTCACCAGGGCAGTCTCTGTCCTTACAGGGTCCAAAACATAAAATAATTTTATATTTATTTATTTATATGTATATTTTCATTGTCTGGCTATCTGGGATTTCAGTATGGAGTTAAAGGGAAGGATTATAATTTTTTTTTGGTTGTATCATATCACATTGTGAGTATAGATTAGCACTGTTTGTTGGCATCTGATAAAGCGTTTGAAGCGGTGGTGCCTTAAGTCAGACTTAACAAACGGATTGTGTGCACTAAAACAGTCGATACAGTTCACAAACCACTAAACCTGATTCTATGAATGTAACAGTCCCCCTGCTGAACAGACCAGGTTAGACCAGCATGAATTTCCATTTCATCTACTGTATGCTGGTTATTGCTGGTTTGGCTCTGCTAGTAGAGCATGATCTTTGTGTTTGTGCTGCTTGACCAAGGCTGGTAAAGTGAAAAGCCTAGTGAGAACACCAATGAATTATTATTTTTTTGACTTGCTTGATTCAAATTTTATTCTGTAAAAATACATAACTACTTTTGCATAGCTGTCAAGATACCAGGGTTGCCAGGTCTGCAAAACAAAACCAGCCCAAGTGCTAATCAAAACTAGCCCAATCATGTTTTTTCCATGATTTCCCCCTCCATCATGAGTCCCCTCCATCGAAACAGCAATCAGGGGAGATCACATTAGCCCGCAGACTAAAAAAGAATCCACAACAACAATGTAAAAGTAATTCATTTTGAAACATTGCAAAATGCTTTTCTGCCAAATGATGTAGTTACAACATCTACCAGCAGGTGCTAGTGAGTTAGTCATGCTAACCACGCTGGTAAAATTTGGCCAACAGGTTTAAATTGGCTCAGACAAGAGTTGTCTTCATTTGGGAGTGTATATCAACAGCATATCAGTGATGTTGTGATTTTATTTTACACTGCTGTTACATGAGTATTATTTTCACTTACAGAAACAGTTTAGATTCTCTCCAGTACTGTGTGTCAACATGAAAGCCGTCATCATATTTACTGTTACACTGATCAGTCTCTCAGGTAAGGCTCTGTATGCATGTATGCAAAGTAATTCAACCTTTTATTTATTTATTTTTTGTTTAGATGTGAATTTGTGACACTTTTCTTCTCAGGTTTTACTCATAGTTACAAAGTTGACCAGTCTCCAGCTAACGTGATTCAGAAACCAGGAGAATCTGCAAAGATCCAGTGTTCACACCGCATAACCAGTTATGATCAAATCAACTTTTACAGACAAAACCAGAACCACGGATTCACATTAATGGGATATTTAGTTGGAAAACAACCATACAAAGAAAAGGATTTTGAAAATAAAATAGAAATATCTGGGGATGGAAATAATGATGGATTTTTCACTATTAAAAGTCTGTCATCTAATGACAACGCAGTGTATTTTTGCGCTGCTTATTACACAATGTTTTAGATCCCTGCTCTTCATTACAAAAACCTCTCTTTGATTCTGTGGTTAACAGATAAAGGGTAGAAAAGTTTAATATCTGCATTCACACCTGCTCCTGTGGTATTCAGTTCAGACTCTGTCAGTTGTCATGAAAACAACTCAACTAGTGACAGGGTTCTGTTAGACTTATTGTAGTCAAATATTGTCTAAACCATAATATTGATGAAGCAGGCAATGATCTCACTAAATATGATTACAATATAAAACAGTGTTGGAACTGCTGCATAATAGACTATGCATGTGTGTGCAATAAAAGCAAATACTTTAATTCTTAAATCTAATGATAAACATCAGTAAACAAGCTGAATACTTCCTGCAGTATGTACCTCACTGGTGCAATTAGTACCAACACCAGTAGGAGTCTCCTTTCAAACTGATCTACAGTTCACATTTATCTAAGAAGTGGGCTAGTCTTTATGTTAATTTCTTAGAGAGCACTGAGAGTTCATTTGTTATACAGTAGGTATCACCCTGAGAGCTCCAGCACTGAAGCATCAACATGACATTTTCAGTGTGTTTGATTTGTTTCACTGCACTGCCATTCTTGATCTCAGGTACAAAATCACTTCTTTCTAAATTGTCATAATGCTTTAGTCTATGACTGTAGTCACACCATTTTAATGTGCTTTGTTTCTCTTTTAAACAGGGGAATCATTAAGTGACAAAGTTCATCAAACGCCAAACAACAAGCTGGTTAAAGCAAAAGAACATGTTACACTCAACTGCTCTCACACAATACCAAACTATTACACGATATTATGGTATGAGCAGGTGATAGGGAATGTTGCTCTAAATCTTATTGGATTTGTGCGTTACACAAACCCATCCACTGAAAGTCCATATACAAATCAGTTCAGTGTTACGGGAGATGGTGCAAAATCCTCTACTCTTGATTTTGAGCCGGAAGCATCTGGAAGATCTGTTATGTATTACTGTGCTGCAAGTGAAGCACAGTGTTAGAGATCATTTCATCTGCCTACAAAAACCTCTGTTATTACCACAAACCAAAACTGTAGTAGGGAGTTTCATTAAACTATTTTACAGTAGCTTTGTTCCATGGTGTCATTTTTTGACAAATGTATTTGTTATAATACGCAATTGAACAATACATCAGAATCAGTGTATTTTAGATATGTAAAATGCTAGTTATGTGTATAAACTCATTATATATATATATAAATATATATATATATATATATATATATATATATATATATATATTGTGCCAATCTTAGAGTTGGTACAATCTAAATATCTAATCACTGTATTGCATTGTTATTGTTATTTTATAATACAAATGAATAAAAGTCTCAGGGCAAAATTTCAGCAGTTAAGAAAAGAACACAGTTGCAGTGCACAGTTTGGTTTTTGTGGGGCGCTATGAAGTCATGCATCGTATCATATCGTGTCAGAGTAACAATCACTCATGACTGTTTAGACTGATCTCTCCAGAACTAAATATCAACATGCAAGTTTTCAGGACAATTACTGTCATATTAATCTATCTTTCTGGTAAGGCTGTATTGTTAACCAGACCTGTGTAATAAAATACTTAATAACAGCGTAATATTTTTTCTTTCATCTTTTATCTGACACCATGTATGTTTTTTTGCAGGCTTTTCTTATACTTACAAAGTCGACCAGTCTCCACCTGATGTAATTAAGAAACAAGGGGAATCTGCAAAGATCCAGTGTTCACACAGTGTACCCAGTTACAATCAAATCAGCTGGTACAGACAAAACCAGGACCAAGGTTTCACATTAATGGGATATTTATACTTAACATCAAAGAACGAAGAAGCAGGTTTCACAAACAAAACAGAAATGTCTGGGAATGGAAATAGCAATGGATATTTGACCATTAAAAATCTCTCGGCTAATGACAGTGCAGTGTATTTTTGTGCTGCATGCTACACAGTGTTTTAGATCCCTGCTGTTCATTGCAAAAAATGTCTCTTTAATGTTGCAATGAAGAGATTAAGAAAAAAGCTTGTCTTAAACCACACCTGCTCCTGTGGTATCAATTTCAAACTGCCTTTTTTTCCCTTTTTAGCAATAATAGCAAACAATTCAGTTTCTCTAAGCTTTGTTTTTGTAATTTAATTTAATAAAAACTATGAAAACATGTCACAACTATATGAATTTTATATAACCTGCAAACAAACTAAAGCACTGAAAAAAAACTCAAGAGCTTAAGCTTGATGAACACAATGCTATGCCCTCCTTTCAATAGGTGGGGCTGTTTTGTAACACATCCACCCAAGAGGATAGAGGAGGGACCTCACCTCTGAAAGGGTTGATAAAATTCAGATGAATTTGAGTTAGATAAAAATACTGTTTTAATAACTTGTAAGTACATATTTTTATTTTGAAGAACTCTGTCCCATTAAAACTTGATAATGGTTAGAAATCTAATTCCAGTCTTATATTTGCTCTGTGGGCATTTTGGTAAGTGACTTTAAATACATTTTCTTTTTGGACACAACTTTCTGTATAGTCTTGTTACATTATTTCCTTTCAGTGCACAGTGCAGTAAAACTGCCATTTCATTTTCCACTATTTCACAGGTAATTTGTTCAGCAGTGTTGTTCAAACTCCTTCTGAAGGCATTGTGCATTCTGGGCAGACCTTCACTTTATCCTGTTTTCACAATATTTCCAGCTACAACACCATATTGTGGTACTACCAGCTTGAGCATGGGCAAGGCATGCACATTATTGGATATTCCTTTCATGGCACCCACAATGTGGAGAATGCAGATGATAAAAAATATAAGCTGAAGGGAGATGCAAAGAGTTCTGTGAACCTGACAATCTCAGAACTCACAGTGAAGGAAAGCGCAGCGTATTTCTGTGCAGCTAGTGCACACAGTGCTCTAGGCCCCCCATAAGCACTACAAAAAGCCCATATCTTTTGTGCATCTTTTCAGTGACTTTCAAGCAGTTGATCTGGATTTCATCAGAGTTTCCTATGTACTGTGTTTTGTTTTCAGATTGACCAATCAAATAAGAATCAATAAATTCATTTCTGATTTGATTATGTCATTGAAATTCACTTCCGGAACTAGCAAATAATGCCTGAAGAGGCAAAACATCATGGTGAGTTCTCAACTGCACTGAGCTGAGCTGAGCAAATTTCTTTCTTCTAAACAGGATATGACATCACAAACCACCAGACTGCCGCCATAATGTT
This sequence comes from Labeo rohita, assembly GCF_022985175.1. Taxonomy (NCBI): domain Eukaryota; kingdom Metazoa; phylum Chordata; class Actinopteri; order Cypriniformes; family Cyprinidae; genus Labeo; species Labeo rohita. Next base: position 22,503 of record NW_026129359.1, on the reverse strand, counting down.
CATACCCTTTTTTGGGATGTGATATCCTACCCATTTTAACATGACATCACTTCCTTTGTCTACAGTAGGTCTACTACTTTACTGAAAACCTCAGTAGTTTTCCTCGGATATGAGCATCACTCAACATGATTAAATTTGTATTCCGCATCATCTTCTATGTGAGCTGGTTTACAGGTATTATGATTTTGGTGAAACTAATACACTTGCAAGACCATGGAAGTATATTACATGGAGGCTAAAAAAACACCTATTTGTACCTAACAGTATTTCGTTGGATTCTCAGGTTGCCTGATTTGTGAGAAGGTGGAGGTGGATCAGTCCCCTTCAAATGTCCTCTGCAAACCCAATGATTCTGTCAGTCTTACCTGCAGACATAAAATTGCTAGCTATGACACAATATTGTGGTATCAGAGGTCATATGGAGATTCTAGCCTGAAACTGATCGGTCACGCACGATACAGCAGCATAAAGGAATTTGAGCCATCATATAAGGATCATTTTAGTTTAAGTGGAAATGGAGAAGAGGAGGTTACTTTAAAAATTCTCAAAGCAAGACCGGACCAGGATAGTGCAGAGTATTTCTGTGCAGCGTCTTATGCACAATGCCACAAATGTTGTCCTTACATGACAAAAACCTTGCTTTTTTCTTTATTGCATCAAAGTACACCTGCATGAAACCACACTGAGTTCTTGAAAACATCATTGAACACAATAAGCTAAAGAGAAAAGGTCCCACTCTGTATTAAGTGTCTTGAACTACTAGAGGGTCATTCCACAAAACCAGTGCCTTTTCCTCTTGGGAAAAAAAAAGTTTAATCAGTATATATTTTTAAATTTCCATGAAATGAAGACAACCTTAAAATGGCAAGAATTTGTATTGTGCCATCACAGACTATGAAATTTATTATTTTATGACTATTTTTCTACCTCATGTTTTGGTATTTTTGTCAACCCTGTTACCAACACAAGCATTACTAGATACTATAGTTTAATTAGAACTCATATGCCACTGAATGATATAGGCATTAGCTCAATAATATAAGAGGGTGACCTTTAAAATGAATTTTACACAGACAATTTTTAAAATCAGGGTTAAACCCAATCAATGTCATCCCTGTTACCCACATGCCAAAACATAGAGTGTTACTTTAAAAAGTAACAGGTTTGACAATTTCAAACAAATTTGCAAATTTACATTTTAAAAATGGTAACAGGATTGACATTGCATGATGATGGTATAGCCTCCTAGAAGTGATATTACTTAAGGATCTGCAAGGAGGAATTTCCGTACCCACTGTACATTATTTTATTTTTTTTTTTTTTTTTTTTTTTTTTTTTTTTTTTATGAGGGTAACAGGGCTGATATGAAATCAGAAATAATTTATATTTTGTAGAAAAAATGCATACTTATGCCAAAAACATTGCTTAACAGTGAAACTGTATTTAGAACAATATGCTAATGTGATTTTATATCATTTTGCAAATTAAAAGTCCTGCTGAAAAAAAAGAAGAAACAACAGCATCAACAACAAAAACATAGTGAGGGACAGGCCAAAAACCTTACCCTTACCAGCATAAATGCTACTTAAATGATTTAAAATAATATTTAATTGACTTTTTTAATGTAATACTGATGAAGGCATACATAGTGTTCTTATGTTTTTAAATTGCACATTTATTTGTTGTTATATTCAATCTTTTAGTTGTTTAAGTTTGTTTTAGTTTTTTTAGTTTGATTTCTTAGGAATGCAAAAGGCACTGATTTTGTGGAATGACCCTTGAATGCACTTATTGTGTTTAACTGTAACAATTCACTTATTGTGTTTTGTACTTGCACTTATATTAAAAAAAAAACAAAAAAAAAACATGCATGTAATTACATATGTAATTAATTTCTGTAATTACATTAAGAATTACTCTCTGTTGACCCCATAACATACCATTCAATCTAACCATATAGCAGCATGTATGTGAATATATACTGTAGTAGTTAAAGACACCTATAATATAAATGACCAAAAAAAGCAGCAGTTTGGCGGTTTGTGATGTCATTTCCTGTTTAGAAGAAAGAAATTAGCTCAGCTCAGCTAAGTGCAGTTGAAAACTCACCATGATGCTCTGCCTCTCTATCCAACTTATGACAGTGCTCTTGCTATCAGGTACAATTTATTTATATGTCAGTTTTTAATTTCAGATTTCATTTTTCCAATTCAAGAAAATGGTTTTACAGTTTTCTAAAACATTCAAATTGTAATGTTCCCTCTGTGTTCTTCTCTTTGTACAGTCCCTGCTGTGTGTAAAGACGTTCAACAGTCTCCAGATGCAGTCTTGTGTCATTTTAACAATATGGTTGAGCTGAATTGCAGCCATACCATCAAGAGCTATGATACTATATTATGGTATCAGCGCTCTCCTGGGGACACAGAACTGAAACTTTTAGCTTATATGTACTATAAAACACCAAAATATGAGGATCCGAATGTAGATCACTTTAGTGTATCAGGTGATGGTGAAAAAGCTGCTTCGCTTCATATAAATTGTGGCAGTCAAGCCAAAATCACGGCCACGTATTACTGCGCTGCCAGTATCACACAGTGCTGCAAGAGTTCAGCCCTCTTTACAATTACCTTCCTCTTATTAGAAAACCCATAAACACCTGCACAGACCAGCACTGGCTTACATTCAATTGCTGATCACTGACAGAATATGTTTGTGTTTATTCCTGTGTGTAAGAGCAGGTGCTTCATTTGCAGAGAGCTAGATATAGAGAGATAGATAAGAGCATGTTGTTCAAAATTATACGATAAACAATGGTCATTGTTAGTATGTTTAACATGTTTTGGCGCTGATGCCTTAGAGACTGGTATTACTTTATTTTAAGAGCTAATTCTCACTGTTAAATAACTATAATATATATTTTTTCGCCGATACTGTGCTGCTTATTAATAGTTAGAAAGGTACTTTTTATGCTTAGGCATGCAAGGGATCTAACATATTGCAGAATAAGGTGTTAATATGAGCTTTATAAATATTAACAAACAGCGAATATGCTAGTAATACGCATGCTAATAAGCAACTAGTTAATAGTGAGAATTGGTAATTAAAATAAAGTGTTACCATTTTTATAGGTATATTGAGTATGCTAATTATGTACTACTTTATCAGTTTATAATTCATCCTTTTCATCTTCCATCCTTTTTCCCTATTAGTGAAAGCCCTGCAGTATATTCCTATTTAAAATTACAAATTCAATATGAATATGTTGTACAACATATTATAATTTGTGAAAAAATAAAAAATAAATAAAAACATTATACAATACTAATAACACGAGTAATAATATAATAAAATTACATCCAATAATTGAATCTAATTAAATATTCAGATCAATTAATTATTTAAGAATCAAAATTAGGGGTTGCTTGGTTATTTGTTCATGTTAAGTATATCATCAGCCTCTCTGTAGCTGCTCTAAGTTAAATATTAAGAAAAATTATAAATTTCTTTTAAATATTAACATATCAAAATTGTAAAGCACTATGTTATGTAATTTTAAACAAAGCCTGATATTCAGTGGTGAAATATCAGTAAATTAAAATTACTATTACTATACTACTATGTATTTTATGATAATATAAGGTGTTTCTCTAAATGTATATAGTATTATACTTTGCCATCTTTAAATATAATTGTTAATTTTATGTAATTAGTTATACAAAAAAAAAAAAACTGTAACATTTGGCTTGATGTCTTCACAGGTGTTGTGTTTTCTAGTAAAGTTGATCAAAGTCCTTCTGCAATTTTCTGGAGTCCCGAAAGACCAGGTGAAATTACCTGTCGCCATCAAATAAGTAACTATGACACTTTATTGTGGTACCAGCGCTCACAGACAGACACTGAGCTGAAACTCATTGGTTACATAAATTTTGGCCAAAGAACTGTTGAGAAACCATTTGAGAAGCATTTTAATGTGAGTGGTCATGGTAGAACAAACTCAACACTTCATCTTATGCAGCTGAGAAAATCTGAAGACAGTGCTAGTAACATGTAGCAACTAGTTAAAAGTGAGAATTGGTCCTTTATATAAAGTGTTAACATTTTTATAAGTATATTGAGTATGTTAATTATGTACTACTTTATCAGTTTATAATCCATCTTTTCCATCTTCCATCCTTCTATCCCATTAGTGAAAACCCTGCAGTATATTTCTATTTAAAATGACAAATTCAATATAAATGTTGTTCATTTGTCACTCACTGTACACCATAGTATCATTTGTGAAAAAGAAAAGAAAAACATTATAAAATACTAATAATATGAGTAATAATATAATAAAATGACATCCAATAATTGAATCAAATTAAATATTCTGATTAATTAAATTATTCAAAAATCAAAATGAGTGGTTGCTTGGTTATCTCATAATGTTCATATTAAGTACTGTATATCATCAGGCTCTCAGTAACTCTTTTTAAGTTAAATATTAAGAAACATTTCATCCACATTCTATTTTTTTTATATTAACATATCAAAATTGTAAAGCTCTACATGTTATGTCATTTTAAACTAAGGCTGACTGATATTCAGTGGTGAAATCTAAGTAAATTCAGAATATATTATAAATTACTATTATTATACTACTATGTATTTGATGACATTATTAAATACAGAGAGTTACTATATTTGGTACAAATCAAACTATACTATTAATAAGGGGCAAAGAGTTTAATGCATTTATGCTCACTGCTCTTTATGGACAACCCTTCAATAGACTTTATTTGTAGGAGGTGCAGCATTACCCATCATCCATCTGCAGTCTCATAGTACAGTAGGAAACAATCCACTGATTCTCCTCCATATCTGGTCTTTGACATAAACCCTCACACAACGTCAACATGTGTAACGAGGTGAATGAGACGAGATGCGAGCGGATCCATATGCGAGCTTTTATTAAAGGGACGTGACAAAGACATGGTCAGGCAGACAGGGTAAATCAATGGCAGACAGGTGTATGGACGGCGAGACAAGAATAATCCTTAAACAGGCGAGGGTCAAATCAGCGGCGAACGTTATCCGAGAGGGGCTAGGCAAGAGAGTGGTCAGACAAGCGAGAGATCAAAACAACGAGGTAAACAAGGAAACTAGACACGGGGAAAACTAGGAGAAACGCTTTGTAAGAATGAGAAACAATTCAATACTCGGCGAGGAGTGACAGGAAGACCGGGGTATTTATACAGTCTCTGATTGGACGGGGGGGAAGTGCAATGGCTGATGGGGAGTGTAGTCCGGGGTGTAGTGTGGCAGTCCGTGCGTTACAAAAACGCAAGAGCGACGTCTGGTGGTGAGCGGTCCGCAGCTCACTGACCAGATCATAACATCCTCCCCCCCCAAAGAGCGGCTTCCAGACGCTCCAAACAAACCACAGTCCAAGGGAGCGGTGGGGCGGGGTTAGACAGAGCAAGGGCCGGAGGGCCAGGTCCCTGCGGAGGACCCGGTGATTGAGGCAGGACCGGCAGAGCAGGAACCCTCCAGGGCGGAGCCGGAGGCGGGACGGGCGACACAAGAGCCCTCCAGGGTGGAGCCGGAGGCGGGACGGGCGACACAAGAGCCCTCCAGGGTGGAGCCGGAGGCAGAGCGTGAGGCGCAGGCACCCTCCAGGGCGGAGCCGGAGGCAGAGCAGGAAGCAGAGCAGAAGGCGCAGGAGCCCTCCAGGGCGGAGCCGGAGGCAGAGCAGGGGGTGCAGGAGCCCTCCAGGGCGGAGCCGGAGGCGCAGGAGCCCTCCAGGGCGGAGCCGGAGGGAGAGCAGGAGGCGCAGGAGCCCTCCAGGGCGGAACCGGAGGCGGGACAGGCGACGCCCGAGCCCTCCGAGGCGGAACAGGAGGCGGGGCGATCCTCCAGGGCGGAACAGGAGGCGCAGCGGCCCTCCGGGGCGGAACAGGAGGCGCAGCGGCCCTCCGGGCGGAACAGGACCCCGCTTTACGATCTGGGACCTGGGGAAAGCAGAGACAGAGGAGACAAACAGAGAAGGGAGAGAAGCAGAGAGCTTGTAGGGGGACGCCACCTCCAAGGGAGGATCCACAGCCATGGCTGACACCTCTGGAGGTATTGGCGCGGCTTCTCCGACCAAGTGGCACTCTGGAACAGGCTTGTGACCAGGCGAAAACTCTGGAGCTGGCTTGTGACCCAGCGGGAGCTCTGGAGCAGGCTTGTGACCGGACGGGAGCTCTGGAGCAGGCTTGTGACCGGACGGGAGCTCTGGAGCAGGCTTGTGACCGGACGGGAGCTCTGGAGCAGGCTTGTGACCGGACGGGAGCTCTGGAGCAGGCTTGTGACCAGACGGGAGCTGGGGCGGAGCAGGAAACCGCGTTATGGCCTGGGACCTGGAAACAGCAGAGACAGGGGAGGTAGAGAGAATATGGGGAGAGGCAGAGAGTCTGTAGGGGACGCCGCCTCCACGGGAGGATCCACAGCCGAAGCTGACACCTCAGGAGGCATTGGCGCGGCCTCTCCAACTGGCGGGGGCTCTGGAGTAGGCTTGTGCTTGGACAGGAGTTCTGGAGCAGGCTTGGGAGCAGACGTGACCCCAGAAGCACAATGTGCAGCCCACACACACCAGATGGCAATAGCCATTAAGGGTAGAGCAGCAGCGGGAGGTTGTGGTGGGTCCAGGGCGCTGGCTATCCCGATAGGCTGTGGTCTTGGGATGTCAGACGAGATGTGACTTGACTTGGGGTCTGGTGTGACTTGACTTGGGGACTGGGCATGACCTGACTCTGGGCCGTCAGACGGGTCATGGTAAGGCTCTGGGTGGCCAGACGAGACGTGGCTTGAGTCTGGGCCGTCAGGCGGGGCGTGGCTTGAGTCTGGGCCGTCAGGCGGGGCGTGGCTTGAGTCTGGGCCGTCAGGCGGGGCGTGGCTTGAGTCTGGGCCGTCAGGCGGGGCGTGGCTTGAGTCTGGGCCGTCAGGCGGGGCGTGGCTTGAGTCTGGGCCGTCAGGCGGGGCGTGGCTTGAGTCTGGGCCGTCAGGCGGGGCGTGGCTTGAGTCTGGGCCGTCAGGCGGGGCGTGGCTTGACTCTGGAACAGCCGCCTTGACATTGCTCGACTTGGAAGCTTGACTGGACTTGGAAGCTTGACTGGACTTGGAAGCTTGACTGGACTTGGGAGCTTGACTGGACTTGGGAGCTTGACTGGACTTGGGAGCTTGACTGGACTTGGGAGCTTGACTGGACTTGGGAGCTTGACTGGACTTGGGAGCTTGACTGGACGCTGAAGCTTGACGGGACGCTGAAGCTTGACGGGACGCTGAAGCTTGACTGGAGACGGAAGCTGCATTATGACAGGACCTGACAACTAGGCTTGACTCACGAGGATCTGCAGAGGCCTGGCTTGCTTCAGGAATAACAGCTGTAACGTGACTTGGCTCAGGGACGACAGCTGTGACGTGACTTGGCTCAGGGACGACAGCTGTAACGTGACTTAACTCATGAGGAACAGCTGTGACTTGGCTTGACTCGTGGAGAACAAGAGCTTTGGTTTGACTTGACTCTGTTGTTTGACCGGACTTGGAAGCTTGACTTGACCCTGGGGTAGCAGCCGTGACGTGAAGGAGCGCCATTTTAGCTGCCCGTACAGCCATCAGGGGTGAATCCAGCACATGTGCCATCATGATAGGCCGCGATCTTGGGATGTCAGGCGGGACGTGACTTGACTCAGGAACCACGGCTGTGACTTTGCTTGACTCGGGAACCGCTTCAGGGAGGGCGGCCATGATGGGTGTAGACTCAGGAGCAGAAGACATGGCGTGAACAGGCTGTGACTTGACGGAGATGTCCTGAGCAGGCTGTGGTTTGGCTGACGTGGCGTTAGCGGGCGCCGGCCTGACTGACGGGGCTTTAGCGGGCGGAGGCTTTGGCGTGGCAGCCATTTTGTGCAGTGGCTCTGGCGTGGCAGCCATCTTGTGCAGTGGCTCAGGAAAGGTGGCTGTAACTTGACATGACGCAGGAAACACGGTTGCAATCTGACTTGACTTGGAAACTTGACTTGACTCAGGGAATGTAACTGTACCTTTAAATGGCTCTTGAGTGGCAGCTGTGACATGAAGGAGCTCTGTTTTCGCCTCCATCTTGTGAACGGGCTCTGCAGTCACCGCCATTGTGTGGACGCGTGTGACGCGGCCGCCATTTTGTGAACGGGCACCGCTGTCGCCGCTACAGCGTTAACGCGCTCCGGCGCGGCCGCCATCTTGTGCGCGGGCTCTGCTGACGCCGCCATAGCATGAGCGCGCTCCGACACGGCCGCCATTTCTGCGTTGTCGCGTTCCCTCTCCGCGACCCCCACAGTGCACAGCGAACCCACACACAATAATGCAAAGTTCAGGAACGCCTCCAACGACGATGCGCGGACCCTGGCGTCTCAGTCGCGCACGGAGGGGCTGGTTCACGCCGTCACAAAACACCTCAATCTTTATACAGTCCGGGAGAGTGGAATAATTCGAAATTGCAATAAACTCACGGATATACTGTTCGAGTGTGTGTGTCTTCTGTTTGATCCGGGAGAGAATTCTGTCTGTGTCCGTATCGGCTGATTGTCCGGGGTGAAGCTGCTGGATCCTGTGTTGGCCGAGTATTCTGTAACGAGGTGAATGAGACGAGATGCGAGCGGATCCATATGCGAGCTTTTATTAAAGGGACGTGACAAAGACATGGTCAGGCAGACAGGGTAAATCAATGGCAGACAGGTGTATGGACGGCGAGACAAGAATAATCCTTAAACAGGCGAGGGTCAAATCAGCGGCGAACGTTATCCGAGAGGGGCTAGGCAAGAGAGTGGTCAGACAAGCGAGAGATCAAAACAACGAGGTAAACAAGGAAACTAGACACGGGGAAAACTAGGAGAAACGCTTTGTAAGAATGAGAAACAATTCAATACTCGGCGAGGAGTGACAGGAAGACCGGGGTATTTATACAGTCTCTGATTGGACGGGGGGGAAGTGCAATGGCTGATGGGGAGTGTAGTCCGGGGTGTAGTGTGGCAGTCCGTGCGTTACAAAAACGCAAGAGCGACGTCTGGTGGTGAGCGGTCCGCAGCTCACTGACCAGATCATAACAACATGAGAGGATCTCTTGTTTCTTCAACCACCGTCATTTGTTTCATAGGTAGTAAGATGTTTCTTTATGTGTATACACTATTTTACTTTGCCATCTTTAAATATAATTGTTAATTTTATGTAATTAGTTATACAATAAAAGTGCTGCATTTGGCTTCATGTTTTCACAGGTGTTGTGTTTTCTAGTAAGGTTGATCAAAGTCCTTCTGCAATTTTTTGGAGTCCTGAAAGACCAGCTGTAATTACCTGTCGCCATCAAATAACTGACTATGACACTTTATTGTGGTACCAGCGCTCACAGACAGACACTGAGCTGAAACTCATTGGTTATGTGTATTATGAAAAAGGAACTATTGAGAAACCATTTGAGAAGCATTTTAATGTGAGCGGTCACGGTAGAACAAACTCAACACTTCATCTTATCCAGCTGAGAAAATCTGAAGACAGTGCTGTGTACTACTGTGCCGCTTATTACCACAGTGCTGTTTCCTCCCTATCCATTAAACAAAAACCACCTTTAATAATTGTGTAACAAAGGGCAGTTTTGCACAGCTGTTGTATGATTTGGTACATGATATATTTTTTGCTTTTTAACCCTCTGGGGTCTGAGGGGAATTAGGGACCCTGGAGAAGTTTTGACATGCCCTGACATTTGTGCTTTTTTCAATATTTTAAAAACATATAAATGGCTAAAGTCTGATTACATTGTAATCAGCACAAACTGGGCTACAATAATACGTAAGCAACATTAATGTACATGTTTGTGTTTTGAGAAAACAGTGTTTATGCATGGTTAGTGAAAAACTAAAAATTTTAAGTCACTGAAATAAGGCCATGACACACATTCAGAACATTAGTTCACAAGACTTTTGAGAACTGGATGTGGTAGTCTAGAGTTTTTTTCTACAAAATGATGTGAAAATCATTTCGTTCAGTCGTTCACAAAAAACAATATACTTATTTAAATTTTCTAAGACGCGTTTTGTGATCGAAAGGGAATATGCGAGGTAGTTACAATGGCCATTGAATATTTAGTGATTCACACCTGAGAGACAAAAGGCCCTCCCCTAATGGCCCATCAATGAGACTCTGGCTGTCAGGTAAGAAACAATGTGAGAAGATTCAAAGATTGGGGTTTTAGATTATCTGTATTTTATTTACAACACAGTATAATATAAACATACATTATGAAGCTCAAAGACACATTATTAAGCACACTGATCTAACCACAGAGATGTGAACAGACTTTGTGTAATTCCTGAAAAATGTTTTCTGAATTCTGTTCAACAAGTGAAACAAGTAAATCATACCTGATATTTAAGTGCTTGCAAAACTCATCATCAGTAGTCAAGGAACTTGTTTTACCAATAGAAAATCAGTGTACTTGAAGATCTGATGTTGGTACAGCACTCTCAGAGGAAAAGTTTGCAGGATTCAACTGTTGTGCAGGTATCAGATCACAAACAACTAAAGCAAAATAAAAAAAACAAACATATGTGAGCATGTTAATATCAGGAGCAATTTAAAGAATCTGTGCTAAATAAAAGCATTAGTTCTATAATTTCTGGATTTCTATAAAATCTGGAAAATATGCGAGTGCTCCCGCTGGCGCCTTAGCCGACCCCAGGACGTTAATAAGGAATGTTCCCCCACAGTTTCAACATAACAAGGTTAAAAAACAACATACTCTCTTGTGCTTCATTGCGGAGAGCTAGATATAGAGAAGTAGACAATAGCTCAAAATGATAAGATAAACAATGGTCATTGTTTTAGCACCGATGCCTTAGAGACTGATCACACTTTATTTTATAGACTAATTCTCACTGTTAAGTAACTATTACTATGCCTTTTGCCTTAATAAACTCCTATTGTCCTGCATATTAATAGTTAGTTGTTAAATTTAGGTATGCAAGGAATCTAAGATATTGCAGAATAAGGTGTTCATATGAGCTTTATAAGTATTAACAAACAGTCAATATGCTAATATGCATGCTAATAAACAACTAGTTAATAGTGAGAATTGGTCCTTAAAATAAAGTGTTACTAATTTTTTATAGGTATATTGAGTATGTTAATTATGTACTACTGTATCAGTTTATAATCCATCCTTTCCATCTTCCATCCTTTTTCTCCATTAGTGAAAACCCTGCAGTATATTCCTATTTAAAATTACAAATTCAATATGAATATGCTGTACATTTGTCACTCACTCTACAACATAATATCATTTGTGAAAAAGAAAAGAAAAACATTATAAAATACCAACAATATGAGTAATCATTTAATAAATTTATGTCTAACAATTGAATCAAATTAATATTCTGATTAATTAAATTATTGAAAATTCAAAATTAGGGGTTGCTTGGTTATCTCATAATGTTCATATTAAGTATATCATCAGCCTGTCTGTAGCTGCTCTAAGTTAAATATT
>NW_026129359.1:0-10467 GCF_022985175.1 Labeo rohita | reverse complement strand
CTCTGCATCTCCTGTGACTGTAAAACCCTTTCTGTCAACCAAGGGTTGCTTGAAAGAAAGGAAGCCAAGGTGTTCCAGATTTTGTCCGTCAGACTGCTGGTACCAGAAGATTTTGTCATAGGTTTTGTCATGGTGACTACAGGTGATGTTCATGGTTGCTCCAGTGACTAAGAAAAGGCTGGTAGGAGTTTGTGTAACATTCAATGCCACAGACAGCCCTGTAAGGTCATTAAAGAGACCATGTTAAACTGCAGTAATGCCATTAAGATGCAAGTATATATCTGCAAGTAATGCCTCACCAATGAAACACTGAAGCAGGAAACATTTGACTGGAAATTCACACATGCTGAATTCTGGTTTCTAGTGAATGAAAATTCATGGGTGAGCTAGTTGGGTTTATTGGATAAATGGGTGGAGTCTGATTTGTTCTGTTCATATATATATATGTGTTTTTACTTATACTGCCACCTGGTGGGCTGGATATTGAGTTGTTAAGTACAGTAGAATTTACACAATAGCGTACTCCCTGCCCAAACAGTTCTATCATTCTGCCATGTTATCAATAAATTATGTATTTTACATGGAAATAATGTTCTCTCTACAGAAAAGTAAAATAATTTGTTTTAAACTCTAAAAATCGTAATAGTTGTCTATAAAATCGTAATAGTGATCTCACTTATACAGATGTTTTTGTGGATATGTATGTTGGTTTCAAAGATCTAGGTGAAACTTGTCTTTAATTAATTAATCAACAAAGCTTTAAAAACTCAAATTTCATCATATTTGTCAAATTGTCTTACATAAAAAGTAAACAAAACAACACTTGCATACATTAATGCATTTATATTTATATTGAAGTTTAGTTTTAGCCTGAATTGTGTTATGCAATAGGGTTTTACAGTATATTCAGTATAAAAATATTCAGTGCATTTAAAAAATATAGTGTGACAACTAGCCCCAGTAGCTCACCTTCTTAACATGAAGAAAAAGTGACACTGTGATGTAATGTATAGGAGTTCATGATAACGTTTTTGTGCAGACGTACAGGAAACCCACAGCACTGTGTTCTCTTGCAGCACAGTAATATATTGCACTGTCATCTGAGGAAAGTTTTTTCAGTATCAATTTGCTGTCACTTGCTCCATTTCCCAATAGCTCGATTTTCTCCTTAAAAACTGGCTCTGAGTTATTATTTGTCATGTACAGATACCCCATGAGCTGCATTTCTCCACTAAGAGGCTGCTTGTACCAGAGGATGACATTGAGGCTTGGATTTTTGTGAGAACAGTTGAGAGTCACTGATTCTTCATTGTTTTTGGACAGCAGGTCAGAAGGGGTCTGTATGACAGTAGAGTTCACTAAGAAGCCTGCTAAGAGAAGGAAACGTTTACAGTAACAATACTGTTAATAAACACTACACTTGAAAACAGTGATTAAAATTTACTTTGAAACAAATTTCACAAGAAATTTAGTAAATAATATAGTATGAAATATGTTGAAATAAGCATGACGTTTTGAAGTAGAAAGACTGAAATAGTATTCAGGAAAAAAAAAAAAAAATTTACAGTGTGTTCAACTCTTGCTCCAGAATGTATCTTATTTAAATGCATTTCATTACCTGTTAAAAAAAGCAACAAGATAGCAGTGTTGATCAGATGTCTAATCATGTTGCACCTAAATAAAAATGACTGGATTGGAGAACAAACCCATTCTTATACTCTTTTTCCTTTACGTCAGAATGGAAACTACATCATAACTAGAGTTTCTGCCCTCTGGTGTGCAAATGATGCTCTCCTTTATGTATTTATTTTTATTTTATTTATTTTTTATTTTTTTTTTTTTTTGGACTGGTTGCCAGGCTATTGCTTATTGTGGCTGCTAATGTGGTTGTCATTAAATAACATTCATTATAATCCTATTAGACCAGTGGTTCTCAACCTTTTTTGGGCCAGCGCCCCCCTACCCATTATCCAGGTCCCTCACCGCCCCCCATCAAATAAATCGTAGTCTAATTGTCCTCACTGAATTTGAAAGTTGATTATTATTATTCTGTGTTTATAATGAGGACTGATATTATATTTACAGTAATTCAAATGTATGGGGTCATTATGATTTTTAGGAAACGAGATTTCCAAAGTTTTCACTGCCCAACTTAAATGTAATTCGTAAATATAAACATATTTATTAATAAAATATTTGTTTATTTATTTATTTATTTATTTGAAGTATGCATCCCATTCCAAAAAGCTGGAACAGAGGCTGCTTTGAAACACAGCAAGCAGGTGAATTGGTAATAGGTGAGGGTATCATGTTTGGCTATAAATGGAGCTTCTCGGTCTTCGCAAGCAAAGCTGGATCATGGCTCCATTTTTTTTTTATATTAACAAAATAAAACTAAGTTGCCCAGTGAAAATATTGGATTTTTTCTTTGTACTTAAGTCAATTGAATAAAGGCTGTTTTTTTTTTTTTTTTAAGCAAACAAATGCAACCTTTTTTATGAACCCATTAACAAGTCATGCTGACCTTTTTTAAAGGTAGTGTATATTATAGTCTATATTGTATTTATAACATATAGGCCTGCTTTGAAAGCATGTATCTTAACCCCCAAAACAGCTCATACATAATTTTTTATTTATTTATTTTTTTTAATGTCACTGAATGGCACATGACATTCATCACATTTTTGAATTATCATTTAAAGTATCATTATCATTAGAAGCAAAAAAGGAGCAAAAAAGCCACGTGGATATAAATTAGGCTATACTTGTGAGCTTTGAATAAACTCTTTAGAAATTTGGTATTCAAACCAACCGCAGCCAATCAGCAAAACAAAATGTATTCATATTAATTTTTCTAAACACGAAAAAAACATCTCTTGCTTTATCGTGTATGAATGCTTGTTACTGTTTTATTTAATTTATCAATTATGGGACAGAAAGTCAAGCAAACACTAAAGTACTGAAGTCGTTGCTAAGTAAATGACACACCGTCAGGTCTAGGAGCGGGAGTATTGGTGTAAACTAGCAAAACATCACTACTACACTGAGTGACAACATGCGACAAGTGTGTTAAAGCACATCGATCCCGTTATAATCTGTCGTTCAGTAACAACTGAGTGCTTTTACTAACAGTAATAAAATGGAAAAGTTCTATTCCTAAACGGGATTCCACGTGCCTGCAAAACCGACAAGTTGAAAAATAGATATAGAAAGTGCGTTTTATCCAGTAAAGACAGCGTTAGGATGTGGCAGACCACTTTCTTTTGAAAGTTTCAGCTCATACATCTTTGGTGTAAACTCGTCTTGACCAAACGCCCCCTTTCAAAAATACTGTTTTTTAACCCCCGATGCTGTCCGAACGCCCCCGTTGAGAAACACTATATTAGACAGACATCTTTAACAGGTAAACACATTTGTGCACCAAGCAAGGAGAATATGTTGTTTTTCAAAAACCTTGTTATGTTCAATCTGTAGGAGAACATTGCTTTCAAAAACAAAAAAATATATCATGTACCAAATCATGCCATAGCTCTGCAAAACTGCTCTCTGTAACACAATTATTAAAGGTGGTTTTTGTTTAATGGAAAGGGAGGAAACAGCACTGTGGTAATAAGCGGCACAGTAGTACACAGCACTGTCTTCAGATTTTCTCAGCTGGATAAGATGAAGTGTAGAGTGTGTTTCACCATGACCGCTCACATTAAAATGCTTCTCAAATGGTTTCTCAACAGTTCTTTGTTCATAATACATATAACCAATGAGTTTCAGCTCAGTGTCTGTCTGCGAGCGCTGGTACCACAATAAAGTGTCATAGTTAGTTATTTGATGGCGACAGGTAATTACAGCTGGTCTTTCAGAACTCCAAAAAATTGCAGAAGGACTTTGATCAACTTTACTAGAAAACACAACACCTGTGAAAACATGAAGCCAAATGCTGCACTTTTACTGTATAACTAATTGCATAAAATTAACAATTATATTTAAAGATGGCAAAGTATAATAGTATATACATGTAAAGAAACATACTATTACCTATTAAACAAATGACAGTGGTTGAATAAACAAGAGATCCTCTCATGTTGACGTTGTGTGAGGGTTTATATCAAAGACCAGATATGGAGTAGAATCAGTGGATTATGTCCTACTGTACTATGAGACTGCAGATGGATGATGGGTAATGCTGCACCTCCTACAAATAAAGTATATTGAAGGGTTGTCCATAAAGAGCAGTGAGCATAAATGCATTAAATTGTTTGCCCCTTATTAATAGTATAATTTGATTATACTATGTTGTAGAGTGAGTGACAAATGAGCAACATATTCATTTTGAATTTGTAATTTTAAATAGGAATATACTGCAGAGCATTCATGGGGTAAAACGATGGAAGATGGAAAGGATGGATTATAAACTGATAAAGTACATAATTAACATACTCAATATACTTATAAAAATGGTAACACTTTATCGGTAACACTTTATTTTAAGGGTCCAAAATAATGCATAGTTAAGCATTAATTAACGGTTAATTTGTTCACAGTTAAGCATTAGTTCAGCACAAACACACTAGTAATTAATGATTAATTTATCATTTTAAGGTTCCAAATGATGTATTAGTTAAGTATTAATAAACTAGTAATTCACGATTAACTTGTTTACAATTATGCATCAGATAAGCATGAACACATACATAAATAATGATTAACTGAACATATAGTAAGGGCATAATAGCCATTATTTACAAAGTATTAAACATTTAAAGACACATAAATAAGCAAAAATAAATAACAAAAATAAGCTAGTAATTAATAAATAACTGAATGTACAGTAAATACACGTTAGCCATTATTTACAACTTAATAAGCCATTATTATTATTATTATTATTATTATTATTATGGAGTGATCTAAATATATTTCTGTGATTTACCATCTATTAAGTTAACCAAATAATAAGCTAGTAATTGTGTTTATTTACTGCTGGTTTGCAATTATAAATGGCTAAAATAGTGTAATAAAGACTATTTTATGTATCAGGTTCTACAGTTCTGTTAAAGTTATATCCACATTAATTATGGCACTTATTAAGTGATTTTCAAGCTTATTTACCAGAATAAGCCAATAATTAAGGCTAAACTGCCATTAATACAGTACTAATAAAGCCAATTTGACCCCCTATTCTAAAGTGAAAGTTATATCCACATTAATTATGGCACTTATTAAGTGATATTCAAGTTTATTTACCAGAATAAGCCAATAATTAAGGCTAAACTGCCATTAATACAGTACTAATAAAGCCAATTTGACCCCCTATTCTAAAGTGAAAGTTATATCCACATTAATTATGGAACTTATTAAGTGATTTTCAAGTTTATTTACCAGAATAATCCATTAATTCAGCCTGGTCTCACTGTTTATACGTAGGTATTTATACGTAACGTTAACGTTTAGGGACATAACGTACATTTTTGAACTTTGTATTGATGCTAAAACATACAATTTAGACGTATTTCAACGTTTAAAACGTACAGATAGCTACGTATTTTTTTGTTAAAAAACGTAAAATATTTACGTATCTTTTATTTCATTAACATAAAACGTAACTGACCAAAACATGCAGGGAAATTGCCATTTATTAAGAATTTTGAATAAAAATATTTTTTATAGTCGCTAATCCCACTACTACCCCTAAACCTAATGTTAACCATAACTCTCTCTGTACAGTTATAAAGAAAACAAAACATGACAGTGCAATCACAATCATTGATTTATTACAAAAATATCAACAGCCGTACCAAAAAGTAATCCAAATGACGATGCATTTGGAGTCGCAGTCCTCTCTGGCAGAATGCAGTAGGTTTGTTTGAGGTGCTGGGCAGATTTTAAAATGATAATCGCTGAAAATAATATCCAGATTATTGTCTTGATCCACTCCGTGAATGCGCCCGCGCATCATTCAAACACCAGAAACACGTCATGTCGTAATCTGTGACGAAGGCAGGCGGGAGCCAATGAGCGTTGTTTTTTCCTGTCGTAAAACCTGTAGTCTCTAATGCGGCAATATTTGAATTTAGAAAATGCACTTCAGCGCGGGTTATAGCTGTTGCTGCTGGATTCGCTGTTCGGGATGGAGATGAAGATCGCCGGATAAAAGCTTGAATTTGGGTCTGTTCCTCGCAATCGTATGGATTCTGAAGATCTGGATTACAGCGCAGAAATAAAATCTTTTCATTTTGTAATTATGATGCGTGTTCAGTATATTTTATGGTTCTATTGTTAGTCGCAGCATGGTGTTGTCAAAACGTACGTATTGTACGTTAAAATTCTAACAATACGTATGTATTTGTACGTATAGATGCTGTAAATACTGCATTTAAAAAAACGTATTGTACGTTTTAGTGCCTGGAAAAACGTAGTTGATGTACGTTTTGTAGAACCACATTTTACATAAAATACATACGAATTATCATGAGATCACGTATCATATCACGTAATTAATCACTTATTGCACTTATTATTATTATGGCACATTAATTATGGCACTATTAATTAATGGCAGTTCAGCCTTAATTATTGGCTCATTCTGGTCAATAAACTTAAATATCACTTAAGTGCCATAATTAATGTGGATATAAATTTCACTTTAGAATAGGGGGTCAAACTGGCTTTATTAGTACTGTATAAATGGCAGTTTAGTCTTAATTATTGGCTTATTCTGGTAAATAAACTTGAATATCACTTAATATTTGCCATAATCAATGTGGATATAACTTTCACTTTAGAATAGGGGGTCAAATTGGCTTTATTAGTACCGTATTAATGGCAGTTTAGCCTTAATTATTGGCTTATTCTGGTAAATGAACTTGAATATCACTTAATAAGTGCCATAATTATTGTGGATATAACTTTAACATTAGAACTGTAGAACCTGATGCATCAAATAGTCTTTATTACACTATTTTAGCCATTTATAATTGCAAACCAGCAGTACTTAAACATAATTACTAGTTTATTATTTGGTTAACTTAATAGATGGTAAATCACAGAAATATATTTACATCACTACAAAAAATATAAAAATAATAATAGCTTATTAAGTTGAAAATAATGGCTAACATGTATTTACTGTACATTCAGTTATTTATTAATTACTAGCTTATTTTTGTTATTTATTTTTGCTTACTAATGTGTTTTTAAACGTTTAATAATTTGTAAATAATGGCTAATATGCCCTTACTATACGTTGAGTTAATCATTATTTATGTATGTGTTCATGCTTATCTGATGCATAATTGTGAACAAGTTAATTATGAATTACTAGTTTATTCATACTTAACTAATACGTCATTTGGGAACCTTAAAATGTTAAATTAATCATTAATTGCTAGTGTGTTTGTGCTTAACTAATGCTTAACTGTGAACAAATTAACCGTTAATTAATACTTAACTAATGCATTATTCTGGATCCTTAAAATAAAGTGTTACCACTTTATCTAAAGGACCAATTCTCACTATTAACTAGTTGCTTAATAACATACATATTACTAGCATATTGGCTAGTAATAAACACAGATTAACACCTTATTCTGCAATATTTTAGATCCCTTGTATACCTAAACTTAACAACTACCTTACTAACTGTTAATAAGCAGGACATTAGGAGTTTATTGAGACAAAAATATGTTGTTTTTTAACGTTATGTTGAAACTGTGGGGGAACATTCCTTTCAAAAAGCAAAACAAAATATACCATGTACCAAATCATCAGCTGTGCAAAGCTGTTCTCTGTTACACAATTATTAAAGGTGTTTTTTGTTTAATGGAAAGGGAGGAAACAGCACTGTGGTAATAAGTGGCACAGTAGCACACAGCACTGTCTTCAGATTTTCTCAGCTTTCTCAGCAATACTTAGAATAAGTGTATTAGTCCTAAGTACAGTTTTAAGATAAATTTGAATATGTATTAATACAAGTCTGCTTTCAAAATAAATAGCAATACAGTACCATCTCTGTATAAAGTAATATATAGATGTAAATTATGTGGGATTTTTACATTTGTTTTAGACAGGACATGTCTGCTAACACAGCTGGCCTTCAAAAAACATCCAACTTTACAATAAATTAAAACATGTTTTTGAGTAGGGATGAAATAGTATTGAAAAACTGCCATCTGCATTCGTATGCATTATTTATATATTTGTTTGTTTATTGCAAGGATACCTAATTCTGCACTTGAAGATCTGCCTACATGCAAAGTTCACTTTCAGCCCTGTCTGTAATTATTAAGTGCTTCTGAAGACCTATATTAGCTGGTTCAGGTGTGTTGGAGGTAAAGGTTTGGAGGTAAAGGTACATCTCCAAAAACAGGATCAGGTCCTGACCCTCTGTTTTATAGGCAATTTGCTTTGCTATTTTTAATGGGACTATAGCTTACCTAAAGAAATTTGTGTTTTACAGATGTGCTTTGCAATTTTCAGAAAACCGGAAGTAGAACATGTCCCAGGCTGAAATTATATATCAAGAGCAATGCACAGTCTGTGTTGAAGGCCATTATGCTGTTGTTCTCTATTAAACCCCACATTTAACAAAGTAGACATACTAAAACATCAAGTTTTCATTAGTTCACTCTATTTGTAAATGTTCTTATTACCAGTTTGGCATGAAGATGCAAGAAACCTTGTGGTTTTTATTAATCAAACAGCTGCAAAGTGAACAGTTTTTTGTCAGCGATTAAAAGGGAATTGTATGAGTGTGCAAACTAGCTGCACAGAAATACACTGCACTGTCCTCAGCATTTATGTTGGATATGAGCAGGAATGCATTTTTTGTAGCATCTCCTGTGATGTTAAATCGAGGTTTGAATTTTTCCTCTTGAGAAGCAAATTCAAAATTGAGCATTCCAATAAGCTCCAAAGAACCGCCATTGTTTTTTTGTTGATACCAGTACATGATTTGATAGCTGCTGTCACCATGATGACAAGAAAGATTTGCCTCTTTCTCCTCCACTGCCTTTAGAAGATGTTTGGGAGACTGCTGAATGACAGGAGAACAAACCACACAAACTACAAGAGGGTGAGGAGCACATAGCATTACATGTACATTAAATAATTTAAAACTGCAATGTATTGCAAATGCTTACCTATTAACATGAAAATAATGATTAAAAGGATTGCTCTAATCATGCTTATATCAACCAAGCAATGGAAGAAATAACATTAAATTCACAGTGCAATGGTATAAATTGTTTCTTCTGCAGTTGAAAGAACTTTTCACATATCTAATCACATGAGAGGCTGAGACTGTTGTTCACCTTAGAAAGGAACCACCTTGATGTTAGATGTTACAGTAGGTGGTTGCTTATTGGTCCAAGGAAAAAAGGCCAACCCCAAGCATCTGTGATATCCTAGTCACATGTAGCTCTGGATCCTCCTTTTTTGCAAATGTTGTTTAATTTTTTAATTTTTTAATTTTTTTATTTTTTTTTTGTATGTGAAAATTAGAAGTTTGATAATTTAAGAAAAGCAAAATGCTCAAAAATCTGTAAAAGGTCCCAAGAATTCTGGTTCAGTTGATGTATCTTCAAATTTGTTTGTTTTTCAGGATAATGAAGTTTTGCAATTTTAATAAAAACTTGGAATGAACATGTGTGGTTTAGTCTTGATGCATTTTAAGATAAATATGAATATGTAGCAATTCAAGCAAGTCTGTGATGAAGGCCATTATGCTGTTGTTCTCTATTAAACCCCACATTTAACAAAGTAGACATATTAAAGCATCAAGTTTTCATCAGTGCCCTCTATTTGTAAATGCACTTATTACCAGTTTTGGCATGAAGATGCAAGAAACCTTGTGGTTTTTATTAATCAAACAGGTGCAAAGTGAACAGTTTTTGTCAGTGATTAAAGGGAATTGTACAAGTGTGCAAACTAGCTGCACAGAAATACACTGCACTGTCCTCAACAGATAACCTGGATATGAGCAGGAATGCATGTTTTGTAGCATGTCCTGTGATGTTGAATCGAAGTTTGAATTTTTCCTCTTGAAAAGGTGCTCCATAATTGAGCCTTCCAATAAGCTCCAAAGAACCACCATTGCTTTTTTGTTGATACCAGTACAGGTATTGATAGGTGCTGTCACCATGATGACAAGAAAGATTTGCCTCTTTCTCCTCCACCGTCTTTAGAAGATGTCTGGGAGACTGCTGAATGACAGGAGAACAAACCACACAGACTACAATAGTGTGAGGAGCGCATAACAACACATGCATGTTAAATAATTAGACTGCAGTGCACTTGAAATGCTTACCTACTAACCAGAAAATAGTGATTGTGTTTAAAATGATTGCTCCAACCATGATTAGAACATTCAATAGAATAAATAACATTAAATTCACAATGCAGCAGTTGCCTCTCTAAATATTTATTGATTCTGCAGTCATAAGTGTGCAGCTATCTTGTATATCAATGCCACAA
>NW_026129358.1:0-62056 GCF_022985175.1 Labeo rohita | reverse complement strand
GAACCCGGCTTGCAGAGTCCACTGAACCAGCCCTGCTTGCAGCCTACTTAGTGCCCGAGGCTTTACCACAGCTCAGTGAGGAAAGAGAGAACCGTCTGTTGGCACGGTATAAAGAGGACTTGCCTCATCCTGACACTGCAGAGCAGGAAATACACAGATGGAAGCATCAATTCCAGAATCACACTGGGCCTCTCCCTGCTACTGCAACGGAAACATTGCAGAATGGAATTTTTTAAGTTTTACTCAAATGTTAAGTGCATGCTTTTGCTTTTCTTGACATTGCCAGTCACCACTTGCTCATGTGAAAGGTCTTTTTCTGCATTACGTCGACTCAAAACATGGCTTCGCTCTACCATGGGTGATGAGAGGCTATCTAGTCTAGCTCTCATGCATGTCCACCAGAACATTGAAATTGACCCCCATCGAGTGCTCCAGAGATGGGATGCTTCTGGCCACAGGAGAACTTGTTTTGACAAGAGGTGAGACTTAATGTAATCTAACAATATGAACTAACTATTATGACATGTGTTGCATGTACTACAGTTGGTGCTGTATTAATAGGAGGAAAGGGGAGGAATACTGATGTATTAATTGTTTTTTTTCTATTCATTATGTCATTACAGTTAATGATGTGAACACTGGATGGATGGATTGATCTCCACCACAAGACAAGAGGCCAGATTATTCTCTCTCTTATTCTCACACACATAGACACACAACTACAGACACATGCATATACTGTACAAATTTTACAATCTCACACACTTTGCCTCTATTAAAACATGCCTTTCACAGAGGCATACACACACAGAATAGGTTGGTTGCAAGTCATCAGTTCACACCCTCTCTAGGCCTACTGTATGTCTCTCCACATACACCCACAAATGGCCTAATACACACACACACACACACA
This sequence comes from Labeo rohita, assembly GCF_022985175.1. NCBI lineage: Eukaryota > Metazoa > Chordata > Actinopteri > Cypriniformes > Cyprinidae > Labeo > Labeo rohita. Next base: position 61,143 of record NW_026129358.1, on the reverse strand, counting down.
CACTCACTCTCTCTCTTTCTGAAACACACAAACACACATTTGAAAAAATTACCTCGGTATTTGAAAAATCCTGGCTACGGCCCTGTACTTAGCCTGCCCATTTGTATTTAGTGCAGTAATATGAAATATGTTGAGCGTCGTCTGTGCTGCTGCTGTTTTTTCTAGAGTCTCTACTTCTGGTGTTTGTGATTGTCAGAGATCCAGAGGTCCTAATAATACATTCTCTTATTGTTCTGTCTGTTGATTTGAGTTAACATGGTCATGTCCCAATATCCACATTATCAAGAATCCATGAAAGTCCAGCTGAAAGTTCATACAAAGGAAAAGCTTCACGTTCCTTGTGTAAAACGACATTCTCAAGGTGTGTCATTTTTATGTCAATAGTTTCTGTTTTCATCTTATTCATTATGCTGATATCTTCAGATCACCGTTGTTACTTTGGAATGTATGTAGAATTTATGCATCTCTCTCTCTTTCTGCATCTCTCTCGTTCTCGTGCGCTCTCTCTCTCTCCCTCTGTCATTCTCACAGATGGCCCCACCCTAATTGAATGCTCCAGTACATGCTCCGTGGTTGGCTGAGGCTGGAACTAAGCATTCTTTCAAAAACGAGTCGATGCCGAGCTGGATGTGTGGGATGTTGATGGTGTTGTTGCTTCAAATTTTGTTTGGTTAAGAAAAGAAAGACAAACTCTGTATAGTGTCTTTTGTGTAAATGTTGTGAACTCTGTTTGATAGTTTTATTTTCTGTTCTCTTTATCGACCTAGTGTTTTCATTGTTTTTTGTACAGTTTGTATCTGATTGTTTTTCTTTTACCGTGGCTGAGTGTTTTTGCCCGTTATTGTAAATACTGTAAAGAGAGTTTCAATTTTTGTTTATTATTTTGACCTTGTCCCAACCCTGAATTGTGCTCCCTTCCAATTTTGTGTGCAGATTGTCACTGAACTTAACTAGTGAATAATAATAATAATAATAATAATAATAATAATAAAAGAACGAAGGATCACAAGGGTCCACACTTATCAGATATTTGTGGAAGGAAATTATCATTAATCTTTATTGTGAAGAGTTTGCGTCAAAACAAATTAGCTCATTTAAAATAATGTTTAACTCAAAGAAGGACAGGGAATAAAACCTTGCTTCATGTAACAATAGAAATATGCTAAAGTGCTGCTGAAATCAGTGTGAATATCCAGTCTCACAGCCACCAAACCTCACATAATTGACTTTAACTTTCAGTTACTTTCTAAAACCTCCATAAACACATTAGCTTTAATAGAACGTTTCACTCAGAGTTTTGTATTTATTCTATTTAAAACAAAGGGGTCTAATCTATTCATTTTAGTGTAAACTGCTATATTTATATTTATTGTTTTAACTGAAGCATAAATTTAGCTATTTCCGCCAAAAACACAAATTTTCTACTTTAATTTCTCCATAAATTATAGTCAGAAAACACTGACAGCTAAACCTCACTGGTGGATGCTCTTGAAGCCAAAAAAAAACTAACAAACAAACAAAAAACAGGGATGGGGCACTAGATTTACACTTTGATGGTTTTACTTAAATTTATTAGCTGGGAGGAAAAAAAAAAAAGTTCAGAGTGTGTTTATGAAGGGAGATTAAAAAGTGGCGGAAGGAGTAAAAACTTGTGTTTGTGCTTCACACTCCTGTTCAGTTGGTGGCGGAAAAATATTAAGCTTTTTGACAAACGCCGGTAAACATTACAAGAACCCAGGTGTGTAACTGCTTGTAGGAACATGTTTAGTTGCTGTATCAGATGCTGATTGCGGCAACAGCCTTGAGAAGCAGTTTTGGAAAATCCTTGCCCTGCTGCTACTTTTGTTTTAAACAAATGAATAAAAGCATTACTGTTTGCTAAAGAAATAGAAGAAAATAAACTATTGCAAACAATTATAGCTTTAACAAATCAAACTGAGGATATCGGAATGGTCAGTCAAAATATTTAAACTGGATTTTGATTTTTTTTTCAAGAAGGAATCTATATGACGTGACAAATAATCGTAAAGGATCGCAAAGGTATGTTTAACAGCGTTTAACAAATCGAAAGTGTTTCGAAGACTTGTTCCTACTAGACCGTCTGCAGGTAAGTTTAAATAAGCCTACTTTCATGACTATTTGGAAGGATTATGAACTTATTTCATGTATGCAAGCGTAATTCAAATGTTAATTTAGTATGTCTGCCTGTTCCTAATGCAGCCAGACTCAAACACCTTTTGAAGCGTATATTAAAACTTGATGTTTATTAAAATTAATGTTGTTTTGAAAATGTTATGTACTTTTTTTTTTTTTTTTTGTATTTTCGGCTGTCTTATTCATTTCATCTCAAAACATAGCCTATCACGAAATCGAAAGTATTCCTAAATCCGACCTTTCCCGCAAGGGTGGTGCTTTTTTGTTTAGTCTGGTCTGCCGTCGCATGGTTAAACAGTAATGCATTGAAATATTTGTGACCAAGGGTTTTTCTGTAATGTACATGCACCGGTGTTGTGTAATATTCAGTTCCCGTGAAAAACGGTTCCAAATGGGCGAGTTTAGTACGAATATTCATACGGTTGTTCCGTGGTGGCCTTTTTAACTTCCTCAGCTCTTGTTTGATGAATTATTTCGATAAGGTAAGCCGAATGTTCATACGTCCCGTTTAGATGTACAGCTGTTTATGTTATTCACATAATAGGCTAAAATGCTTATTGTTTTGCATGTGCTTTTATCAGAACGCTATATGGTGGCCATATGAAAATGTTTGTGCTGTGTGGCTTACGTGGATGATACTAAACACCAAGCACTTTTTTTTTTTTTGTCAAGAGCTTTGAAATAATTCTAATAAAATAATAATAAGAGAGAGATGTTGTTTATGAGAGCTAAAAGAAAAAAAAAAGCGAAAAGAAAAGAGGGTCTAAAAAGAAAAATAAAAGAAAGGTCATTTTAAATGTATTGCCCATAAAAGGTTGTACTTCTGGCACACACACACACACGCACATACACACACGGAGATAACTGTTCCTATTTTGTTCATACATTAATACATCAGTAGCAATTAGGCATTATCAGAATGCATAGTCATAACAAGAAATTCCATTATATTCTCATTTAATTACATGGTGCTTTACAATTTTGCATGTATTTATGCATGAATAAAACTGGAAAAGTTAACTCTTTGTGTGTGTGTGCGCGCGTGTGTGTGTGTGTGTGTTGAAGTACTAGAAGCACAGTCAAACAATGAGGGACAACAGAAATGTGTTCGATTCGTGCTGTTCAGTATCATTCTCGTTCTGATAAAAGCACATGCAAAAATATAAGCATTTTAACCTATTATGCGAATAACATAAACAACTGTACATCTAAACGGGGCGTATGAACATTCGGCTTTATTACATTATTTAAATATTTCATCAAACCAGAGCTGAAGAACAGACAACACACTCTATTCCATTCGCTTGTTCGTAGTTCAAATGGCCACATCCATGAATATTCATACTAACCTATGAATATTCGTACGACTTCACGTCACTGAAAGCAACAGATTGGCTATGCTTTTATTCATCATCAGCTAATTTTGACCAAAGACGCAACAAAATAGAGAGTGTCATCAGAACTGTGGAGAAAATTTAGTCTCACTACTTTTAATGAAGATGACTGTCGGAATGGCACATTAGCTTCCGTTCTTTTTACAAAGGTTCATGCTAGTAAACAATGCTATATTGCCCAATGGAACTCCTTTCTGAACTTTTCATACTGAACAGAACCGAATCAACACTGAACTGTCTTTAACTGAACAGTGATATTATTTTCTTTTTGGCAGTTACACTAAGTGGAAAATGCAATATATTCACTAAGTCAATAGGCTAAGTGTAAATAGAAGCAATGGTGGCAGATAAATTCCTCAGTACTGTAGTGCATTATAAAATAGTGTGCAGTAACACATTGAGTGTACATTATCATAATTATTAAAATTATTAAATGGATGCTGACTTATTGGGATAAGCCCTCCCTACACCAACCTCAACCCTACCCAGTAAAACACTATCATTAATGAGGTGTTTTATTTCTACTTATATAGTTCTTTTATATTTATTGAAAATAAATGTTTTTCTGATCAAGGGTCAGTTCATCGTGCATGGATTACCTTGTTGGTGGATTTTATTGTTGGTGATTTGACATGATGCAGGATTGCTAGTTTGTTTAGTCAAATCAGGTGATTTTTTTTTTTTTTTTTTTTTTTTGCTGTTTATTGCAGCCAGGCATTGGTGGGTGGAGTTAATGTAAATAGCCACTGGCAAAAAATCAGGTGATTTGCATTTGGAGTAAATATAGACTTTTTTTTTTTTTTTTTTACAGCAAAATTAAATTCTGTTTGCATAATTAAAATATTATTGTTATTTATATATGTTATTTATATATTAGGGATGTCACAGTACTCAGTGTAATATCGAACCGGTTCATACGCACTTGTGAATTGTGTTTTTTCGGTTTTGCTTTTAAATAACTTCCTTGTTTTATTTCACTCTGAATTTTCTGTATGTAGCTACACAATTTTCTGTATGTGTGCCCGTGATTTCAAAATTTCCTGAAATGAGGAAATGCATCCCCGCTTATATTTAAAAAACAAAAAAACAAAGAGCATCTTCCATTCTAATGTCATGCAGTGATGAGCCTAACTAAACCTGTTGTCCAACAAAAGCGTTATAAAAACAAAAGTTATAAAAATCATTATTATTATTATTTTTTAATTCACAACATCAGTCGGGTGTTTGAAATAACCTCCTTATGTGATTTGATGTGAATTCTCATCACAGAATGAAGCAGACGATAAATTCCCTAGTATAAAGGTGACAAAAAAGTGTCATAGAAATTAAGGCATAGTTTATGTCCTACTACCAGTTTTTTTTTTAGATACATAACAGTAGTTTGTAGTTTACAGTAAAGTGTATATATGTACATACAAGTGCTGCATGTGGAAAACAATATCTCATGCAGTGTCTTCAGATCAGATTTCAGCAAATGTAGTAGGTAATCTGGGAACTCCATGCATACAGAAAATTCACATATTCACCTATACAGTATAAAGTATTGGAGTTGTATGGTAGTATGCCATTCCTAACACAGCTTCTGTACTGATTTCAGTGTACTTGAGTTATATTTAACAGACTCTGGTTAATATAGTAGGTCATCCAGGTATTCCATGCATAAAGAGATTGCATACTATGCACAATATACATACTGGATACTGCAGAACCACCAGTGTCATCAATCACAGTGTAAACAAAATGGATAGCACTTTATAATAAGGTCTGTTAGTTAACATTAATTAATGCATTAACTAACATTACCAATGAGCAGTACTTTTGTTACAGTATTATTAATCTTTGTTAACGGTACCTAATAAAATTACACATGTTCATTGTTAGTTTGTGTTAGCTCAGGTCTATTCATTAATATTCATACATACAACTTTGAATTTTAATAATGCATTAGTAAATGAAGTTAATATTAACTGAGATTCATAAAAGTTTACAAATATTTTTCATTGTTAGTTCATGTTATCTAATATTAAAAAAATGAAGTGTATGTTACTTGTATAGAAATATAAGTATATTTAGATCCATATGTTGTGTGGAGTGATCTGAATAATCTGAAATCAAGATGGTTACAATATTTGTTTGTAGCCAATATATACAATATATATATATATATATATATATATATATATATATATATATATATATATATATATTGTCAATTCAAATTAATGATGGGTATCTGTTTTCAGTCTGTTTGGCTGCAGTATGTCAGAGGAGAGAGGAAAGGACTCTCAGTTTGAGATGAGTCTCTCAGAGAAACAGAGGTAAGACTAAGTCTGTGTTTAGATCATTATTTGAAACACTTAAAAACAACTTAAAACTGGTATAATATTTATTACTGCTGAAGGGGTGGTTTTCAATCCCCCTTCTCTTTTATTTAATAATGAATAAGTAGTCATAGTATTCTCAAAACCATTCTATCTGTGCTGGTATATATGCTAGAAGCAATGTCTGTATTTAGAAGCATATTTACTGGATGTTAAATGTAAATAATGGGCAAATTAGAATGGCTTTAAAGGGGTCATCGGATGCAAAGTTCACTTTTACATGTTGTTTGAACATTAATGTGTGTTGGCAGTGTATGTACACATCTACCCAATAATGATAAAAATCCATGCAGTGGTTTTAATCTGTAAAAATAATATCCCCTTTTTCAAATCGAGCCATTATCTGATGCCTGTCGGTGTGGCGATAGTTAGCTAACATGAGTGTCTTACCTTAAACCCACCCTAAATCAGCTGTAACAGTCCGACCTCCATTGTTTCGATGCCAGAGCAGGGATGTAAGTTAGACAAGAATATCTCTGATTGAGCGATTGAGGTGTTGTGTTGCTGAATGCAATGCTTCTCCCGATCTACATGGGTATTTCTAAATGGGTATATGTTCGCGCAAATCATTTGTGATCCAGCTTCACCTTCAGCAGATGTGAGTATAGTGGTTTTGTATCTCTGCAATCACCTTTCCTAATAATGTGCTAGTTAGCAAGTTTCGTGGCTAAACATGCTAAATGCAGATAAAGTAAACAATCTCTCCGAGCACAGTTCACCCAGAGAAGGGGCGGGGCGAGCAGAGCTCATTTGCATTTAAAGGAGCAATTCATCAGAATGGGTTGATTTATGCAGAGTTGTTTTACATTACCATTGAGAATTTTTAACAAAGTATATTGTAGACTTTTCATTAAGACGCTAAAGAATCATATAAACTTGTGGAAAATGGCCATCCAATGACCCTTTTAATATAAACATTCATCAAACTCTACTTTACAGTGTTTATAAGTGGATATTTTTCTAAGGAGAATTTAAAAATATTTTTCTATCTTTCTCAGATTGTACACAGTTCATTGTTCATTATATTCATTGCTGTAGATATAAGATGCTATTTTGTTTAATATTTTCTCTGGAGTCAACCAGATTTTATATGGTTGCACTATAACACCATTTTGGAGGCAATTGTGTTTTTTAGTGAAGTGAAAATTGTGCAGGATGAGAAACCAGCACTTCACTTGGCTGGTAGTTTACCCTTGATTCCTTTATAGTAGGGCTAATGAGTTACTGAATTACTTTGTGTTAAACTGAAACAAATTCCTATTTGGCACACAAAATCTATTCAAGTGAGACTGAAGTTTCTCTGTTCTTTGTGTCATTAGTGTAAAATCAGGCTCACATGTGTCCAGCTCTGTATCTGTAAAGAGTGACCGTTCAAAGGATTGTAGCATGCCAAACTTCAGTGAGAGAAAAACATCTTCTACCCAAAGGTATTACATTATAGCATTGTGTAGCTAATTTCGTCACTGTGGTTTTTGTAATAGTTTGTGACGTTGAAAGAATAAAAAAAAGAAATCACTGAACACAATGTTTGGTAACCTTTATTGAGCTCTGTTTGGAGCTACTTTCCACTAATACAATTACACAAGCGGCCATTAAAGGAGAAGTCCACTTCCAGAACAAAAATGTATAGATAATATACTCACCTTCTTCTCATTCAAGATGTTCATGTCTTTCTTTCTTCAGCCATAAAGAAATTGTGTTTTTTTAAATGGAATATTTAAGGATTTTTCTCCATATTACTGCTACTGCTATGATGCCCTGATTTTTAACTTCCAAAGTGCAGTTTAAATGTGCTTCAAACGATCTCAAATGTGGTAAAAGAAGAGTCTTATCTTGCGAAATGATTGGTTATTTTAATAAAAACAAACAAAAAAACAATTTAAATACTTTTTAATCTCAAACTCTCGTCTTGTCTTGCTCTCCCTGGACTCTGTCTACTATGGTTTAAGACAGTTATGGTATGTCGAAAAACTCCAATCGTATTTTCTCCCTCAACTTCAAAAATAATTTCAAAATCATCCTACATTGCTGAAGAAAAGTACCAACCAAGTTTTTGCAAAGTGAACATGCAAAGAAGATCAAACACCCTTAACAAAAAAGACCCTTCTTCCTCTAGTGGAATTGTTTACAATTGCTTTTGGGATCATTTGAAGCTGCATATAAACTGCATTTTGGAAGTTCAAATTCGGGGCACCATAGAAGTCCACTATAAGGAAAAAAATCCTAAAATCTTTTCTTCAAAAAAACATAATTTCTTTACGACTGAAAAAAGAAAGACATGAACATTTTGGATGACAAAGGGTGAGTACATTATCTGTCAATTTGTGAGTTGGAAATGGACTTCTCCCTTAAGAGGCATAAATTCTCCATGGAAAATATATCAGATAATGCAACTAACAGTGTTGGGTGTAACGCGTTACAAAGTAACGCGTTACTGTAATAATATTACTTTCTTCAGTAACTAGTAGTGTAAGGCATTACTCGTCTGAAAATGGTAATATTATTACAGTTTTCCCGAGCTAGTTACTTGCGTTACATTTGCCAGTAGCACCTTCATCACACACAAGGCACACAACACAGAGAACAGAAGGGAAGGGGTGGGGGCGTGAATGGAACAGTGATTGGTCTGGGTTTGTTGGCACGAGGTATCATTTACCATCACCGAATGGTCGACACCCGGCAGCCGGCAGCAGAGCGGCACCCGCAAAGACAGATGGGGAAAAATGGAAGCGTCAACAACGGCAAGCTCTTTTTCAGAGGAAGGTTCCCAGTAGCGCTGCACAATTAATCGTATCGCAATCGCAATGTCAGCCTGTGCGATTATATGACGGCAAAATGTTGCGATTATATTAAATAAGTTTGGACTTGAGAACACCTGCTTTTTTTTTTTTTTTTTTTTTTGGATTTGGATTTGAGATTACTGACACTGACCAGAGAGAGGTACTGTGCAAGAATTAGAGGCCCTGTTTCACCTGGTATTAACATGCGTTTTCTGATGCGTCGATCTGATCACAAGTGGACAATGCTAAGTACAGGTGTAAATAGGGGTGTAAAACGTTTTCAGCTTGTCCACTTTTGACCACATCCACTTTTCAAAATCCCGTTTGTGTCCCCCTCACTTTCAAATTCGTTTGTTAAATTAATGTCTCGTATTGTAGAAAGCACGCGCAGCGCCGCTGAGAATTCGCACGATCCTTAAAACGAAACCGAAAGTTAAACGCGCACACGCCTTCAAAAGCAATTTTAATACGCGCTTTTAGAGAGCGGTTCCACAGTGCGCGCAAATTAGGCTACATAACATATATATGTTGTTATTTGTATGTATCCTATAATAGGTTGTGTAGTTGTCTATAGCTCTGTATCAGGCTTAAAAAAATTGGTCTCTATTTGCACTTTGAACATTGAGAGAGTAGCCTAGCCTACTTTGATTATGGCTGCACTATTGTTTGCACTTAATACAGCTATTCTTTTGTTTAGACTATTTTTATTTATACTGTTTTTGTTTATATTTGTAAAAAAGATCTTCAGTTAGGAGGTCAAACGTTCTAGAAGCTCATAATTCATGTACAGTTCTAATGTCTGAAGAGAATCACATGAAGTCATACAGGAGAGACGCCTGTCAGTTGAGTTTGTAATGTATGTAAATGCAGGAATGTGGTCAGAAGTGGTCGAAAGTGGACAGAAGAGATGGATTAAAACGCCAGATGTAAACGACTGTGTCTCCATTGTCCACTTGTGATCCGATCGACCAAAAACATATCCAGTTGTTGGCGTAATAAAGACCCTAAAGAACACTCCTCCTTTGTATCTTCTCCCTCCATCTGATGCATCTCAGGCAATTATAGAGTAATTAAGAAAAAAAATGTAACTAGTAATATAACTAGTAATATAACTAGTTACTTTCTCCAGGGAGTAATAAAGTAAAGTAAGGCATTACTATTTTTGAGAGTAATATGTAATATGTAATATATTACTTTTTTGAGTAACTAGCCCCAACACTGGCAACTAAACGTATAGGCACAGAAGAACAAATGCATAGCTATACCTGTATATCAATTACCATTTACAACATTAAAACTTTATTTAATACCTCCTGTAATATTGTTCCTTTTTCTCTCTGTTCTTTGTGTCATTAGTCTAAGATCAGGCTCTAAGTCCAGCTCTGTGTCTGTGAAGAGTGACTGGTCAAAGGAAGGTGCCATGCTGAACTTCAGCGAGAAAGAAACATCTACTGAACGGTATTTAATGTGTTTCTTATTTTTGGTTGCAAATGGGCTGTTAGAAAATATCTAACTGAATATTTATTATGGAATTATATTCAAATATTTCTCAAATTTTCATTATGATGCTAAGAGCAACAGCAAAGAAGACTAAAATGATTTGATGTGAACTATATATTTTGTAATCTCCATTCATTTTTTTGCACTAACATAACTGCTGCACAGCGTATGAAAATGCCCATTGTTAATACAGAATATATTATTATTCACCAGCCCCTGTTATTTGTTTATAAGACAGAAAATTGTAATAAATTTTGCTTTCGCCAACCTAGGGACGCCAATTAAGGTAGTGAATTTAACTTTCGCCAACCTAGGGAGGTGAAATGGGGTAGTGATGGGTACTCATGTCACAGCTGACGTTATGATTCTTGGATCATGTCAATTAATGTGTGGTTATGAGTACATCACATAAGAAAGATTGGTGGGATCTCTAACTTGTAGAACCTCTTCTGTATTATCAACACAAGAAAGACACAAGTTGTAATAAAATAAATTTTATTAACAAAAGATAGACAAGAGTAATCAACAACTACTAAATGAATACCATGAATGAAGAAGGAATAAAGTGCATAAGATGCATAAAAAGCAATTGATTATGTTGGGAGTTGCTATATCAGAGCTACGTTATCTGGAAAGATAAACTGTTGCTACTCTGAAACAAATTTGCATCAAACAAATATATATAAGATTTGTTATCAACTGCAATCAGCTATATAATATCTTATGCAAATTAGAAGATCATATACTGATAATATACAAAAATGCCAAGGTCTCTGTAAGCGGTTTGGAAGTGATATTTGCGTTCGCTGTGGTTGAGTGAGCAGTCTGGTGGCGGCGACTTCTTCCACTGGTTGCGCTCTTGGCAGTACAGTGGGGAAAGGAGCAGGAATCCATTTTGACAGCCTGACAAAAGCTGGAGACTTGGACTTGGTATCTGTTGTTGTCTCACCCTTGCGGTTTGCAGACTCAGAATTGGTTGATCTGTCAGTATCTTTTCCCTATGGGACTCAGACTCAGAACTGAGGTCGATCTGCTATCGTCTCACCGAATGGGAGACTCAGAACGAAGGTGATCTGTCTCATTGCTTACAGGACTCGGACTCAGAACGAGGAGTGTCTTTTGGAAGGGAAGGGTACCTTTATCCCTTGCCAATGAGGAGGAGATTGCAATTTGGCGCTTCTCCATTTCCATGCTGTGATTGGCTGGTTCCATCAGAGTGGGGGGACACGTGGTGGGCCAACCTTCTTTCCTCCTGTGGAATTTGTTTGCATAGTCCAAACACAAAGCTAGAAAAGTGTCACTAAAGTTTTATTGGTGCATTTAACACTTTCCAAACCACAACCAGAATGCATTTGGCAATGTTACGAATGCATTAAGTCCAAACATGATGGAAAAAGATTTAACAGTCATGCATGCATTTATTTGTCTATTAACAGCTGAGTTTGTGTAAGATGTTGCACTACACGTTGCTGTCACAAGGAATACTTATTTCTCTGAACAAGTATAAAATGTGTGTGTTGTAGTGTGCATCAGTTTTAAGATTTGAAAACCGTTATGAATGGATTTGGATGGATCTCTATGATCTCTCTTAGTTTCACCCAGTGCTGCTGCATCTGGAGGTCCTAAGGAATTTTTATGGTCGGTCACAGGCCAAACCATTAGGAATCAGTCTCAAGGTGGGTGAAGGGCACAAACTGCATTTTGAGTTCTGTCCTTCCCGGGCTTTGTACCAAAGGTGGTCTTCTTGCACTCTAAGAGCTGTCTGGCTGTTGTTCTGGCATTTTTATCTGATGGCGTTGGACAGTTTGCTTATGTTAGTTTACCAAGATCCAATCAAAATGTAGCAAACCTCTGTCCACTATGGTGGTCAGGGAGGGGCCCCCTTGCCATAAACTGGGCCCTGGAATGTGCTGTCCACTACAAAATATTACAATGAGAGACCTAATATTTACCTAAATTAATGCTTAAAGGGTTCATCGGATGCACGGTTCACTTTTACATGTTGTTTGAACATTAATGTATGTTGGCAGTGTACGTACACATCTACCTTATAATGATAAAAATCCATGCAATGATTTTGAATTAATCTGTAAAAATCATTAATCAGCTGTAACAGTCCGACCTCCATTGTTTCGATGTTGGAGCAGGGATGTAAGTTAGCCAAGAATATCTGTGAGCGATTGAGGTGTTGTGTTGCTAGATGTAATAATAAACATGGTGGTTGTCATTTACTCCTGACACTTGAGCCGCTGAAGATCCAGTGAATTACGTTTGTTTGTGAAGAGAATGCGCCTCCCGATCCCGATTCGTGATCCAGCTTCACTTACAGCAGAAGTCAGTATAAGGTTTTTTTTTAATGAATCTTTGCGAGCACCTTTCCTAATAATGTGCTAGTTAGCAAGATTAGTGGCTAAATTAAACAGGCTCGTCATTCCACAGAGAAGAGAAGGGCATGGCAAGCAGAGCTCATTAACATTTAAAGCAACCTCGACCAGAACAGGATGATTTTTGCAGAGCTGATTTTGGCAAGGTAAAAAGGGTGTTGTTTTACACTACCATTGACAATTTTTAACAAAAGTATTTTATAGACTTTTCATTAAGACCATAAAGAATTATATCAACTTGTGGAAAATGGGCATCCGATATCCCCTTTAATAAATTGTTTACTTTAACAGTGTGAATTTATGCAGCTGTTGCTTCTCTTTGTGTTTAAAAAAAAAAAAAAATGGTAAACTATTTCTCTAATACTTTCCCTGAAAATGCAGTACTTTATTAGATGCAGACGTCCAGACTCAAAAGAACTACAAGAAATTCAGTCTCCTAGGGATCTTCCAGGTAACAGTTTATATATAAAAAAAGTTTATATTTATAACAAACAAATAGGTTGCTGAACAACACTTGCAAAAATATTCAATAGAAACTTGATATGTGATTCATCTTGACCATTTAGGTTTCCCATAAAATGTAAAAAGAAAATCTGGTTTTGTTTTTTGTTTTTTAAGGACCTCGAGAGCGAAATAATCAGATTTCTGAAGAATGAGCTGAATAAGTTTAAGAAAATATTACAAAAAGAAGACATCCAAAAATGTGTGAAGGATTTTAATGAGAGTAGATGCAGTATCAAAGACGCAGCTCTTGATCTTGCACTTTACTTCCTGAGAGAGATGAAACAAGATGAAGCTGCTGATACTCTAGAAGGTAAGAAACCCTTGATTATCTGTCATATTGTTACTTATAAATGTATTAGAGGATACTGATACTACAACTAAAATGCTTAAACAAATCTGTTTTGTCCCTGTATTTAGATGAGCTAATCTTCATTCATCATCTTAAATGTAGCCTAAAGAAAAAGTATCAATGTGTGTTTGAAGGAATTGCAAAGCAAGGTGACTCTACACTTCTGAATAACATCTACACAGATCTCTATATCACTCAGGGTTGTAGTGAACAGATCAATACTGAACATGAGGTAAGACAGATTGAAGTTTTTTCCAGACATCATGAATCACAAGAGATACAAATTGAGTGCACAAAGATGTTTGAAGCTCCTGAACAAGACAAGGAGATTAGAACTGTACTGACAAAAGGAGTTGCTGGCATCGGGAAATCAGTCTCTGTGCAAAAGTTTGTTCTGGATTGGGCCGAAGGAAAAGAAAATCAGGATATCAGCTTTGTATTTCCTCTTCCATTTAGAGAGATGAACTTAAAGGAGCAAGAACAACTAAGTTTGATGGACCTAATAACTCAGTTTTTCCCTGAGACAAAAGGACTGAACCTTACAAGAAGAAATCAATTCAAAGTCTTGTTCATCCTTGATGGTTTGGATGAATGTCGACTCCCTGTAAACTTTAAGGATAATGAGACATGGCGTGATGTATCATCACCAACCTCTCTGGATATTCTCCTGACAAACCTCATCAAGGGAAATCTGTTTCCTTCTGCTCTCATCTGGATCACCACCAGACCAGCAGCTGCCAGTAAGATTCCTTCTGACTGCATTGACCGGCTGACAGAGATACGAGGATTCAATGATGCACAAAAGGAGGAGTATTTCAAAAAAAGATTCACAGATGAGAATCAGGCCAGAGAAATCATTAATCATGTTAAAGAATCAAAGAGTCTCTTTATCATGTGCCACATCCCAGTCTTCTGCTGGATTTCAGCCACTGTTCTCCAGAATATTTTGGAGGAGAAAAGAAATAATGTTGTGAAAAACAATCAGGTTGATGATGCCTCTAAAACACTAGAGGAATCAAATACTAAAGACACTCCTAAGACTCTGACTCAAATGTACACACACTTTCTCCGATTTCAAATCCAGCAGAGTCGCCAAAAGTATGGTGGAGAATACACACCAGATGTTTCCTGGGATAAGGATTTCATTCTTTCACTGGGAAAACTGGCATTTCATCAGCTAGAAAGAAACAACCTGATCTTCTATGACACAGATCTAGAAGACTGTGGTATTGATGTCTATAAGGCATCAGTGTATTCAGGCATGTGTACCCAGATCTTTAAGGAGGAAACAGGGATCATTCTTGGTACCATGTACTGCTTTGTTCACTTGAGCATTCAAGAGTTTATTGCAGCCCTTTATGCACATATGTTTCTAGACATTAACAAGAAAATTGTTTTTGTTCATGAGCCTAAAGAACAGGTAAACAAAAATGAAACCAAGACTGCAGTGGACAAGACACTTGCGAGTGGCAATAGATACCTCCTCCCTTTCCTTCACTTCTTTGAACATTCTTTCCTCTCCAAAAAAGACATAACAGAACGAAAAAACAAAAATGAAGCCATGATTGATTTGCTCAAGACTGCAGTGGACAAGGCACTTGAGAGTGACAATGGACATCTGGACCTTTTCCTTCGTTTTCTTATCGGTCTGTCACTCCAGTGCAATCGTCGACTCTTACGAGGTCTGTTGACACAGCAAGATGACAATGACCAGAGCAAAAATGAAATAGTTCAGTACATTAAGCAGAAATTTGAAGCTAATCTGTCTCCAGAGAGATCCATCAATCTGTTCTATTGTCTGAATGAACTGAATGACCAAACTCTGGTGGAAGAGATTCAGACCCACCTTAATGAAGGAAGTCTCTCATCTGTTGATCTTTCACCTGCACAGTGGTCTGCTTTGGCTTTTGTGTTGTTGACATCAGAGGAGGAGCTGGAGGAGTTTGAGCTTCAGAAATTCAAGAAATCAGACAAGTGTCTCATTAGACTATCAGCAGTCATCAAAACCTCCAAAAGAGCAATGTAAGTCATTTAATACATATTGTTATGTTCAAGTCTCGTTTGTAAAATGTGGTGTTTTGTTTTATAATTGATTCATCATGCTTTCATCGCCCATATAATATGTTATATTAGCTCATACTCATGCATGAGAAAAAAAAAAAACAGACCCCACAAATAGCACAAACTGCAATCACGAGTGAATTTTCTGTCATCTTTGCAGGACTGTGATATGAAAAGTGAGCAAAATAACATGTAGCAACAGTGTGAAAGTGAATAGAACATAACAGGTACAATACTGGTACAAAACATAGATATCTATTGGTACAATATGTGTCACATGACTAAACATGTGTCGTAGTTTTAAAAAGTCTCCATTTTCACAAAAAGCTTTGTTTTCCTTGACAAAAAAGGCAGTCTCAGTGTGGACGGAAGGCCAAAACAGAGAGGAAAAAAATGTGTTTTCAAACAAAAATATATTAGTGTGGATAAGGGAACACTGGCTCTGCACCCCTCTACCTAAGTTCATTACTTTGGACTTATGTGTTCTCTAGAATTTTGCATTCTGCAAGTGAACGGAGCATTATTGTGCCATCCCAAAGAGGCACAAAATCACTTTTTACGGATTTTCACAATAAATGTACCCTCCTGGTGGAATGACCTGCCCAACTCTAATCGAAAAGCTGAGTCCTTAGCCATCTTCAACAATAGGCTAAAAACACATCTCTTCCATCTTTATATTCTAATTCTAATTATATATATATATATATATATGTATGTATGTGTATATATATATATATATATATATATATGTATGTATGTATATATATATAACTCCTTTATTGATTTTGATTGCTTACATTGACCTGTGCTAAATGTAATGTAATGTAATGTAATAAGGCCTTAATTGTGGAGGGCAAATATAATGTAATGCAATGTGTATGTAGTAGGTCACCTCAATTTTAACAGAATTGAAAGTCTTGGTTGGGTAACTATAAGGGGGCTTGCTGATGGTGCAATGAGATGTAGCAACAAGAGATGTAGCAGGAGAAACAATGTTGTTAAAAGTCTCAAACAGAGTTTTATGATTCCTTTTGAAGATATCAGGTTAATAAAATAAAATGCTCTAGCTTCCTTGATCATCTCATTTAGATCTGACAGAAGCTCTTTAAGATGCAGGCAGTGGACTTAGAGCTGAGTCTCTTTCCATAGACATTCAGTCTTGTGACAAACACGCCTAAAGCTGTGTATGGCATCATTTATCCAAGGGGATATATTAACAGCGGGCATGTATCGCAAAGTGCAATGTTCATTAAATGACAATACAGTAGCGTCAATGTCATTTGAAATAAGAACCAAGCTTGAGTCAAAAGTGGTTGAGAAGTTCTCCACAGCAAGCTGGATAATCATGCAAGAGC
The DNA here is from genome assembly GCF_022985175.1 of Labeo rohita. Lineage (NCBI taxonomy): Eukaryota > Metazoa > Chordata > Actinopteri > Cypriniformes > Cyprinidae > Labeo > Labeo rohita. The sequence goes on along the minus strand of NW_026129358.1, from coordinate 44,281 downwards.
AGAGTGCTCACTTAGCAGGTAGAAGATCAAGGGAAGTTTTTATTAAAGATTTTCACATGTAATAGAAACACTGACGGCTGTGTTTTCCAGAAATTAAAAAACTAGTGGTGTTTGTTTGTTTAGTAAGAAAAGAAAAAGAAAAGGCCAGCGCATCTTACGCTGATCTAAAACAAACAAACAAAAAAAATATTGATCATTAAGCAACAGCATGCGGCAGTTGTCAAAATTTGTACAACTTTAAAAAGGTTTTTACTTATACAACTTTTTTTATTATTATTGTTGTTGTTGTTGTTCCGAAACCGGGTCGAGCAGGAAAAATTACTGATTATTTGTAGAAAAAAAAAAAAATCTTTGCCAATAATAATAATAATAATAATAATAATAATAATAATAAATAAGCAAAAAGTTTACAAGTTGTACACAGTTATTAGTTTCCTTCCTCTCCACAAAAAAAATTCTGGAGTTAAGGCTGACCAATTAGGCTATCAAACAGCAATCCAAAAACAAATTAATTTAAGGTGATGCCTACCTCTCACATTTGGCACAAATCTAAATTCCATATTCGCAACCTATCTGGATGCTAAAATAATATGTATTATTTAATAGGTTTTGTACTTCACTCGCATCAACGTAAAACATCATCCAGTGGTGCCTGAAGATATGCATAATTTATCTACCCGGAATAAAGCAGAAATATGTTGCGGGTGAGGCGCCGGCATGATACCAACGAGCACGGGCATTTCACTCGTTGGATGCGTCAGCTCACATTTGCATAGGCCATACTACTTGAATTCTTGATTGGCTGACAGCAAATTTTAAATATTAAATGGAACAATAAAATAAGGTTATTAACCGATTAATGGCCATTTCAAATTTTCGATTCTGTTCAGAACTATACAATTTGATTTTGTTTCTGTTTCTGATTCTGTTCCGGTCAAAGTTTAGTTTGTTTCCAGTTTTTCGTTCCTTGAACCAGTTCAGAGCCCTGCCCACTACACCTCCCCTAACACAACCCTAACACCATAAACAGAGACTAACAAAAAGATTTAAATGTATAATAAAATAATTAAACAAAATAATCTTTTTTAAATTAAAAATGAAAAATTTTTAAATTTAAATTTTTTTTTATTTAACTGTAACCCGTCCCCTCAGAAAGACACCCAAGTTTACTTTACCATATTACAAATAAATCCTAATCTAATCATGACAAACTACAGGTGCATCTCAATAAATTAGAATGTTGTGGAAAAGTTAATTTATTTCAGTAATTCAGCTCAGATTGTGAAACTCATGTTTTAAATAAATTCAGTGTACACAGAATAAAGTTGTTTGAGTCTTTTGGTTCTTTTTTGTGATGATTTTGGCTCACATTTTAAAAACATCCACCAATTCACTATCTCAACAAATTAGAATATGGTGACATGCCAATCAGCTAATCAACTCAGAACAGCTGCAAAGGTCTCCTGAGCCTTCAAAATGGTCTCTCAGTTTGGTTCACTAGGCTACACAATCATGGGGAAGACTGCTGATCTGACAGTTGTCCAGAAGACAATCATTGACACCCTTCACAAGGTGGGTAAGCCACAAACATTCATTGCCAAAGAAGCTGGCTGTTCACAGAGTGCTGTTTCCAAGCATGTTAACAGAAAGTGGAGTGGAAGGAAAAAGTGTGGAAGAAAAAGATGCACAACCAACTGAGAGAACTGCAGCCTTGAGAGGATTGTCAAGCAAAATCGATTCAGGAATTTGGGTGAACTTCACAAGGAATGGACTGAGGCTGGGGTCACATCTGAACCACAGACAACATCAGAGGTGTCTTACCTGGGCTAAGGAGAAGAAATGGACTGTTGCCCAGTGGTCCAAAGTGCTCATTTCAGATGAGAGCAAGTTTTGTATTTAATTTGGATCCAAGGTCCTAGAGTCTGGAGGAAGGGTGGAGAAGCTCATAGCCCAAGCTGCTTGCAGTCCAGTGTTAAGTTTGCACAGTCTATGATGATTTGGAGTGCAATGTCATCTGCTGGTGTTGGTCCACTGTGTTATTTGAAAACCAAAGCCACTGCACCCATTTAGCAAGAAATTTTAGAGCACTTCATGCTTCCTTCTGATGACCAGCTTTTTAAAGATGCTGATTTTATTTTCCAGCAGGATTTGGCACCTGTCCACACTGCCAAAAGCACCAAAAGTTGGTTAAGCCGGGCTCACACTACAGGATTTTTAGCCCGATTTTGCCCCGATTTTCCCCTCCCGAGAATCGGAGCAAAAATCTTGTTAAACTGTTGTGATTTTTTTTTTCTTAGAGACCAGGAGACATTTTGGATATCTTGAAGCAGAAGTTTCTGTTTATTCAGATACTCGCTGCGTTGCTCTGCAGTCATCAAAAGTCGTCTGACTAAATCTCAGCACAGCGGAGTATATAGGTTTCGAGGGGGAGGAGTGCACAGAGGTGGAATCAATCTAAACAAAGCATGCAAATGCAGTACAGGAAATCAGCCAGTAAAAGATTTTTCCCAGCCTTGATCTATTTAGCATACAAGTGTCATTCAAATGCAAAGGTGCTAAACAAAAGGCACAGCTGTACCTTGAGCTTAGACTTCACACTTAAATTGGGAAACCTTCTAGATTATATAAAGGTTACTGTCTCAGGGCCTGGGCTGCCTGCTCATAGACTGTCACAATATACATAACTTTTTCAGTTCATGTTGTTATACTGGAACCTAGCATAGGATCAGCATATTTTAAACACCGCAAAACAGCTGCTGTACGGTCCATTGGATAGTGGAGATGGAGGAAACTGCTGCTTATGTTTTTGTAGTAACACTGTCTGTATAATATGTTGAAAACATACCACAATCGCCTGGAGAAAGGAAAGCTCTGGAGTGAAATTGTCTTAGTTTTTAACATACCGGGTCAGTGCATAAGGCTGCTAGCAGGCTAACTAACATTTGTAAACATTAGTTGCTGAAATGACGATTTGTTGTGTAAGATCACGTGAAGTGCCCCCTCTGTCATGATAATAGTTATAGTATTTTGTTATGTGTGATGTGCCACAATATTGTAGAGTGTGCATGTTTAAGATTTCAGGGAAGATGATCTGCAAAGATTCTCCTTATGTGTGTGCTGCAACCAGATTTCATAATCGGTTAGGATTTTAAAAATACTCTAGTGTGATCCCAGCTTTAAATGACCATGGTGTTGGTGTGCTTGACTGGCCAGCAAACTCGTCAGACCTGAACCCCATAGAGAATCTGGCTCAATAGCGCCACCTATTCACATTCAGTGAAGTGTCCCTCCCACTACATTTCACGTACATGCACAAAAATCGGTACACACATGTAACACACCAATATCTACAAAAAAGTCTGGATCAAAAACCAAAACCCAACAGGAAGTCTGTTATTTTGAATTTTCTCTGCAAGTTTTCTCTAGTTTTTGCCATTTCCAGGTACTGAATTTTAACTCCTCCTAGAGATTTATTCAGATCAACACCAAATTTGGTCAGTCTAATCTAAAACTCTTTGTGATTGTAAAGATCTTGAGAGGGCGTGTCCGTGGCAGCCTGACAAATTTTGATGTTTTGATTATATTTGGTCAGTCTAATCTAAAGGCCTTTGCAATGTGAAATTGTGAAGATCTTGAGTTTTCGTTGAAGGGCGGCATGGCAAATTTCTGTGTTTCGCCATGGGAATAGAAGTTCTTGTAACTCAGCAGTACAATGTCCAGTCTGCCCCAAACGTCACATGTCCAGTAAGAGTCCTGGCCTGAACACATCTAAAGGCCAATATTCCATTCTGGTTATAGTGCCACCTGCTGTCAACAGGAAATGACTTGTTTTACACTAACTCAAATATACCATGTTCAGTCTGCACCAAACTTCATATGTCTGATAAAAGTTCTGGCCTGAACACATCTATATGCCAATATCCAGTCATGGTTATAGTGCCACCAGCTGGCGCAAACATAAGTTTGCATTTATGTTTGCCTTTTTGTTTTTGAGTTTGTATGGATGTTTGGGTTTGCATGTTTGTTTGTGTATGCATGTTTGTGTTTTAGTTTGCATGTGTGTTTGTGTTTGAATTTGCATTCGCAAATGTCCTTGTCTTTTTGTGTTTGTTTTTGCATGTATGTTTGTGTTTGAGTTTGCATGCGTGTTTGCATTTACATGTGTGTTTGTGATTTAGTTTGCATGTGTGTTTGTGGTTGCTTTTATGTTTGTCTTTTTGTGTTTGTTTTTGTATGTATGTTTGAGTTTGCGTGTGTGTGTGTTTTAGTTGCATTTGTGTTTGCTTTTGTGTTTGAGTTTGTATTTGTTTGTGTTTGCATTTATGTTTGTGTTTTAGTTTACATGTATGCTTGTGTTTTTTTTCCATGTATGTTTGTGTCTGCATTTGCATGTTTGTTTGTGTTTGAGTTTCACGTTTGTCCCTCTGAGGGGATGGATGACAGTTAAATAAAAGTATTTTTTTTTAATTTAAAAAAGATTATTTTAATTCTTTTATCATACATTTAAACCTTTGCATTGGACTCTGATTACGGTGTTAGGGTTGTGTTAGGAGAGGGTAGTGGGTGTGGTTTACCAAGGCGGACCTAAGTTCATTTAGACTTCTTATCAGCGGTGAGTGAGGAGCTATTGTGGACACTGTAAGATGTTTGGTTCTTTTTCTTTTCTTTTCAAATTTGTATCAGTGAAAACTCTACCTTTTGACAACTGCCATGTGCTGTTGCTTAATGATTGTATCTGATTTTTTTTTTTTTTTTATTAGATCAGCATTACTTGTAAACAAAACTTGTATCAGTAAAAAACTCTACCTTTTTTAAAAGTGCAACATAGATTTTGATAACTACCGTATGCTTTTTTTTACAAGAATGTGTCTGATACATTTTATTATTGCTTAATGATCTTGTTTGACTTTTCTTTATCTCAGCTTTATCTCAGCTTTTCCTAAAATTGTTTAACAATAATAAACATTCATCCTGGCTTGTTTTACATAAAACATAAACAGGTGTCCAGTTGGGGAGGAAGGTGGAATTTTTATGAGGGGCAATAAATCAATTTTTTGACACATAGTTGCCTATACTCTCTCTTAAACTAAACTTTTTGTATATGACTGTAGTTTTTCTCAATTAAAACATTACATGCATGTGCGCTTGTGTTTATGTTGTAGATTAAATTGCATGTCTGCACCTTTTCGACCATATCGTAACATGCTTAAGTGTACTGACCTACTTTCGATTAATTTATACAAAAGTATTGCATCATTCCACAATTTGCAGTAAATTCTATTTGATTGGATTCTGCAATTCTGTCCACGTTTTGCACATCACGGAAATCATATGACCCTAAATTTACTTCTCTGACCCCCTGACCATAGACTACTAGAGGTCCACAGACCCCACATTGAGAATCCCTGATTTAGAGGTTGTTAGACATTCATGTATCAAATATGGTACAGTAGGCTTTATATGGTTAAGTTAGCAGAGGATAAAGCATAACAGTCTTGTTATTATACACCACACTGGTTCATAGTTATTTTCACTAGCTTTCAGTATTTCATGTATTTCTCTTTAACTTTTGCTAAAAAGCACATATGCTCTTACATAACATCAGTGCTAAAACCATCCACAAAAGACACTCAGCAAGATGAATAGAGCTGCAGTTTCAGGATAAAATACCAATATACAGAAATGCTAGATTTTAAGGAGTAATGTTAATTCAGCTCAAATTCCTCACGGTATGTATACTGTTCATGTAAAATAATGTAAAATATATTTATTATTTGATTATAGAAAAACATATTGCATGTGTTCCACCTAATTCTGTAATTTATTTATCTTCTAGGTTAAATGACTGTAACTTAACAGACAAAAGCTGTTCAGTTCTGGCTACAGTTCTTGGATCAGAGACCAATATGAAAGAGCTGAACATGAACAATAATAATCTGCAGGATTCTGGAGTGAAGCTGCTCTGCACTGGACTGAAGAATATAGAGTGTAAATTAGAGATTTTGAGGTAAATTGTGTTACAACATACATAAATTGAGCTCAACCAAAACACTATTTTATGTGTGATTTATTTCAATTTAATTTTAATCTTTATAAAATCTATGTTTAATAAATACTGTTTGAATATAACAATATATTAAAAAACACTGATAAGATTAAACTGTTGTTACGAGTAACTGAATAAATATACCTTGTTGTCGAATGCATCATTTAAAAAGATGTATTTTTTTTAAGTTTCAATGAATTCTCAAATGAATGTTGAAACATTCTCACTGATTGGACAGTTATACTGTATTTCAATTTAGAAAATTTAACAGCCCTGTCATAAAACAACTTGTAATTTGACTGTTACATTTTGTTTTGTTTTGTTTTGTTTTGTGTTCTTGCCCTTCAGACCACAGTATTACTGAAGAAGAGTTTAAAATTGTCTTGAAAAAATACATTAGGATCAATTTTATTTAAGTCATCTGTTGTTTTTTCTGCTGCTTCTTCACTTAGCAGCTCTACTTCTTGTAGCTGTAATGGTTCAGTTGTGTGTCTTCAGTACTGATATTTATTATTTTCAGGCTCAGTAAGTGTGACCTATCAAAGGAAAGCTGTTCATCTCTGGCTTCAGTTCTCACTTCGGACTCCAGCAGTCTGAAGGATCTTGACCTGAGCAAGAATAATTTACAGGATTCAGGCATAAAGCTGCTCTCTGATGGACTGAAAGAGAACTGTAGACTGGAGAAACTCAGGTGAGTTGATGTCTAATTCAGGGGTAGGTAGGCAGAAAGGTAGATCTCCAGGAACAGGTTTGGGCACCCCTGGTTTATATTGTCTAAGTCAGTGGTGCCCAACCCTGTTCCTGGAGATCTACCTTTTTGCAGAGTTTAGTTCCAACCCTGATCAGATACACCTGTCTGTAATTATCAAGTGCTCCTTTAGATCCTAATTAGTTGGTTCAGGAGAAATTGGAGAAATTTGGATGTGAAATCATATAGTGAAGGGCAATGATTGAATGACATTTTCCCAAATATTTTTAATTGGAGTGCAATACCAAAGGGTGTGAACATGTGTCTGGGTTATTTTGTGTGCAATGTGAACATGTTTCTGAAGTGAATCCCATTTTAAACAATTTCTGTCCAGTTAGGTGAAATCTGTGAAGTACCTTATACTGTATAAGGCATTTTCTGTCATGAAATAGATATTTTTGCTGATTTGTGTCCAGAAATCGGCATCAGGAGCAATAGATTGGTCTGATTCCCATTTAGCATGTGGTAAACTTATTGTGTTGTCTGATTTTATTATTGTTTTGAATATTTTGGAGAGTAGTGTTTTCTTTTTGTTGATTATTAATTAGTTCTGAAATTGATGGTGAAAGGTCAAGATTAAAGGTCTGAATGTTGATTTTTGATTGGATAGATGATTTTGAGTTGTAGATATGCCAGAAAACTGGACCAAGTATGAAAATGAGGCCAGATTATTATTATGAAAGATGTGTTAAAGTTGTGTGATGCCCATGTGTGTAAGTTAAATGGCTTCTTATTAATTGTAAAATCTGGGTTATTCCAATTGGGGGTGTATTTAGATGGTACAAGAGGAGTGTTTGTGATTTGGTGAAATTTCCACCAGGCTGTCAGAGCTGCTGCTATAGTTGGTATTTTAAAACAGGAGTGTCTTTTGACTGTCTTACTACAAAACAGTAAATCTGAAGTTTGAATGTCTTTACAAATTGTTTGCTCAGTGTCTAGCCATATGTTTACTGATGGGTTTGGGTGAATCCGTTTGTATATATATTGAAGCTGATTAGCCAGAAAGTAATGATTGAAGTGTGGTGCTTCCAATCCTCCTTGTGTTTTTGGTTTCTGTAGAGTAGTCAATTTAATCCTTGGGGTCTTATTTTTCCAGTAAAATTTGGTAATGATTGAGTCTAGAGATTTAACCCAGGTGAGGGTGGGTTGTATTGGAATCACTGAGAATAAGTAGTTTAGTTTAGGGAGTATAGTAATTTTAATTACTGATATTCTGCCCATAATGGATAGTGGTAAGTTCATCCAGCGTTGAAGATCGTAATTAATTATTTTGAGTAACGGAGTGAAATGAAAACTAACTAGATCTGACAGCTTGGGGGAAACATTGCATAACAATGCCTAAATATGTGATGTGATTGGTACGTAAAGGGATCGGTGATATCCGGGATGTCACATCCAAGCTATTATGATTTAATGAAAGAATAGATGATTTACTCCAGTTGACTAAATATTCAAAAATATAGAAAGATTTGAAATGGAGGAAAAGACGTTTTGAAAAAAAAAAAAAAGATGGGTCATCTGTGTTTTGGCCATATAGATTACCAATTGTAACTGGGCTGTTTTTGATTAAAATGTTTATGATAATAAAACATCCTTCAGGATCTGTAACAGTGGTATTATGTTATAGACATTGCATATTTCTATGATCTACTGGACTGTGTTTTGATAGACTTTTCCTGCGATGGCATTAATCAGCCGCTGAAATCAAAGCTCATTTGCGAGGGTCAGCATTAATCTATTGTCCCAGAGCCTTGTCACGTCATGTCTGTCATCCCAGAGCCAAGTCCTGTCATGTTCATGTTACCAAAACCCTCTTCAGTCTAGTCAATAGCTGGTGTCAGCTTGTACTGCTGGTATCCCTAAACCAGCACCCTCACCAACCCTTCTCTCCTTGAACTGATTTCCCCATCTGCAGCACTTTCCATAATGAGAATCGCTTTATGGTGTTTCTGGGCTGCGTACACCATCACAGAGTCTCCCAAAGTGGCGGCTTGTGTTGCAGAACCTCCAGAAACAGCAGCATCTGCTGCGGTGTCTTCAGAGGCAATGGTGCTTGCCGCAGTTTCCCCAGAGATGGTGGATTATGCTGCAGAACTTCATGAAATGGGGACATCTGCTTTGATGTCTCTGTTAATAAAAGTTTGCATTTGGATCTGCCCACTTCTTGTCTAGTTCGCTTCATAACAGGTATATTGTCATTCAGCCAGGTTTCCATGAAACACAGAGCAGCAGAGTTTGAAAAATCCTTATTTTTCTGGGAGACCAGAAGAAGTTTGTCCGTTTTGTTGGGTTGAGAGTGGAGATGCCAGATGTATGCTAGGCAGTGGCGTTCAAAACCTGCACTAAGCTTAACGAGTGCGCCAGCTCGCTTGCCCCCATTTGCACGTCCTGAAATGTTTGATCAGCGCTGCTTCTCAACCAACTATAATGTTCAGCATAACATCTGAATAGTCAAAAACCAGGAGAAGATTTTGTGGTGTGTTCTGCCGCATGTTCAGCAGTTCATTCCTGGTAAAACTGATCGTGTTTGATAAACGAAAAAAAAAAAAAACAGGAAAAAATAACAAAAACACTACAACAACTGGAGAGTGAGGCACTGTGGCTGCCATGTGCAGCACCATCTTGTTTAATTCTTCTTATTACAAGTAACAGAACAAGTGGCTGGTCTATTGCACTTACGCTGCAAGGCATAATGCTCAGATCTTTTGTGAAACATCAGGTATTGTCCCATCCATTGCTATGTTTATCACAATGACAAACATTGTTATTTCATATTCAGTCCTTTATTTAAAAACAGTCGTCACTCCTGAAACTTAACAATGTGTACGTTGGCATGAAAAATAAAACTTTTATTCAAATTATGAATGGGTTATGCATAGAACGTGAGCAAAGATGTTCCCTTATAACCAGTGATGCTCATTTCAGTTCAGTTCAGCCACAGCACAAGCTCAGTGGCCAAGTGAAAACTCCCATTATAATAATAATAAATCTGTCTATACTGCACAATATATCTCTTGTTTACATTGTAACAATACATTTTAATAATAGTTTAATAAGCTAAATTTTACATTTTCCTTTCTGTTCTAGACTTTCAGAATGCAGTATCACTGAAGAAGGTTATAAGGCTCTTGCTTCAGCTCTGAGATCAAACCCTTCACACCTGATAGAGCTGGATCTCACAGGAAATGATCCTGGACAATCAGGAGTGAAGGAGCTCAGTTATTTACTACAGGATCCAAACTGTCAACTGAGGACACTGAGGTTATAAAAATATACTATATAATATAATATAATATAATATAATATAATATAATATAAAACACTATTATTGTAGTGCTACTCTGATCCACTGATTAAATATAAATAAAAACTACTAAAGTTTTAAGCAGTATTTTCAATTTTTTACTAAACCAAGTTTAGTTGAGAACTGAATTGAATCCCTCTTCACCTTCTCTTCTGCAGGTTTTTGGGTCCTGCTGCAGATGAAGGCTGTAAGTATGTGGCTGGAATTGTGGGTAAAAACCCATTACTCCTGACAGAGCTGAATCTGAGTGAATGTGAACTAGGAGACACACGAGTGAATCAGATCGCTGCTCTACTGCAGGATAAACACTGTCAACTCAACAGACTGAAGTAAGTATAATATATTTTATCTGTTATTATATTTTTTACTATTTAAGACAAAGACTGTCATTGCTGTTCATTAAAACTTTTTCAAGGTAAACTGAAGAATGTTTCCTGTCTTTTCTTTCCCCAATGCAGTTTGAATAACAGTATAACAGAAGAAGGCTGTGCTACTCTGATTTCAGCATTTTATTCAAATCCTTCAAACCTGACAGAGCTGAATCTGAGTGGGAATAATTTGGGAAACTCAGGAGTAGAGAAGATCTGTCATCTGTTGGAAAATCCACAATGCAGATTGGAGAAATTAAAGTGTGTATTTTCATTTATACATGTGAAAATGCATTTATTATTGTCCCTTTGATTAGATGAACTGTCTTGAAAATGTATGAAGTTATTATGAAGTTTAGTTTAGCACCATTTTTAAATATTGTGTTACTGGTTGTATTACATACTGGGTCCCACTTTATATTAGGTGGCTTTAACTGCTATGTACTTGCATCAGATATAAGTACAGTGTACTTATTGTGTTCATATTTTATTGCAAAACACTATTGTGGGTGCTATTGAGGTAGGATACAGGTAAGTTGAAGGACAAGTTTAGAGGTGTGGGTACAGTAGGTTTAAGGGTGAGTTAAAGTGTAAGCGATGGGTCGACAGTGTAACTATAAATGTAATTATAAAAACTAATTACAGATGTAATTACATGCAGGTATTTTTTTTTTTTTTTTTTTTAAATGTAATTTCAATGTAAAAACATGTATGTATACAATAAGTGCATTATATCAAATGATTAATTTAAATGTAAGTACATCATAGTTAAGGCCACGTAATATAAAGTGGGACCCATAATTCTCTACGAATTTCACCTTTACATACCTTGATTATTATATTAGTGTAGATTATGCACATGCAATGGTGACTTTTTTTTTCTAGACTTTCAGACTGCAGTATCATTGAAGAAGGTTATAAAGCTCTGGTTTCAGCTCTGAGATCAAACCCTTCACACCTGATAGAGCTGGATCTCACAGGAAATGATCCTGGACAATCAGGAGTGAAGGAGCTCAATGATTTACTACAGGATCCAAACTGTCAGTTGAAGACACTGAGGTTATAATAATATAATATAAAAAATATAATATAATGTAATATAATATAATATAATACAATACAATACAATATAATATAATATAATATAATTCTGGTGAATTTTTTTTAAAAGTATTATTTCAGTCACATAAGCTGCACAATCTGTTGTTGTTATCAAAGGTAATAGACTGATTAATATTAAATATGAATAAAAACTACTCAAGTTTTAAGCAGTATTTTCAATTTTTGACTAAACCAAGTTTATTTGAGAACTGAATTGAATCCCTCTTCATCTTCTCTTCTGCAGGTTTTTGGGTCCTGCTGCAGATGAAGGTTGTAAGTATGTGGCTGGAATTGTGGGTAAAAACCCGTTACTCCTGAGAGAGTTGAATCTGAGTGAATGTGAACTAGGAGACACACGAGTGAATCAGATCGCTGCTCTACTGCAGGATAAACACTGTCAACTCAACACACTGAAGTAAGTATAATATATTTTATCTGTTATTATATTTTTTACTAACTATTTAAGACAAAGACTGTCATTGCTGTTCATTAAAACTTTTTCAAGATAAACTGAAGAATGTTTCCTGTCTTTTCTTTCCCCAATGCAGTTTGAATAACAGTATAACAGAAGAAGGCTGTGCTACTCTGATTTCAGCATTTTATTCAAATCCTTCAAACCTGACAGAGCTGAATCTGAGTGGAAATAAATTAGGAAACTCAGGAGTAGAGAAGATCTGTCATCTGTTGGAAAATCCACAATGCAGATTGGAGAAATTAAAGTGTGTATTTTCATTTATACATGTGAAAATGCATTTATCATTGTCCCTTTGATTAGATGAACTGTCTTGAAAGTGTATGAAGTTTTTATGAAGTTTAGTTTAGCACTATTTTTAAATATTGTGTTACTGGTTGTATTACATACTGGGTCCCCCTTTATATTAGGTGGCTTTAACTGCTATGTACTTGCATCAAATATAAGTACAGTGTACTTATTGTGTTCATATTTTATTGCAAAACACTATTGTGGGAGCTATTGAGGTAGGATACAGGTAAGGTTAAGGACAAGTTTAGAGGTGTGGGTACAGTAGGTTTAAGGGTGGGTTAAAGTATAAAAGATGGGTTGACAGTGTAACTATAAATGTAATTATTAAAATTAATTACAGATGTAATTACATGCAGGTATTTTTTTTAAATGTAATTACAATGTAAATACATGTCTGTATACAATAAGTGCATTATATCAAATGATTAATTTAAATGTAAGTACATCATAGTTAAGGCCACGTAATATAAAGTGGGACCCATAATTTTATATGAATTTCACCTGAATTTCATGCACATGCAATAGTAATGTTTTTTCTAGACTTTCAGACGGCGGTATCACTGAAGAAGGTTATGAAGCTCTTGCTTCAGCTCTGAGATCAAACCCTTCACACCTGATAGAGCTGGATCTCACAGGAAATGATCCTGGACAATCAGGAGTGAAGGAGCTCAGTTATTTGATACAGGATCCAAACTGTCAACTGAAGACACTGAGGTTATAATAATATAATATAAAAAAATATATAATATAATATAATATAATTCTGGTGATTTTTTTTTTTAAAGGATTATTTCAGTCACATAAGACGCACAATCTGTTGTTGTTAACAAGGGTAACACACTGATTAATATTAAATATAAATAAAAACTACTCAAGTTTTAAGCAGTATTTTCAATTTTGACTAAACTTTAGTTGAGAACTGAATTGAATCCCTCTTCATCATCTCTTCTGCAGGTTTTTAGGTCCTGCTGCAGATGAAGGCTGTCAGTATGTGGCTGGAATTGTGGGTAAAAACCCATTACTCCTGACAGAGCTGAATCTGAGTGGACATAAACTAGGAGACACACGAGTGAATCAGATCGCTGCTCTACTGCAGGATAAACACTGTCAACTCAACAGACTGATGTGAGTATAATATATTTTATTTGTTGTTATATTTTCACTAACTATTTAAGATAAAGACTGTCCTTTCTGTTCATTAAAACCTTTCCAAGATAAACTGAAGAATGTTTCCTGTCTTTTCTTTCCCCAATGCAGTTTGAATAACAGTATAACAGAAGAAGGCTGTGCTACTCTGATTTCAGCATTTTATTCAAATCCTTCAAACCTGACAGAGCTGAATCTGAGTGGGAATAATTTGGGAAACTCAGGAGTAGAGAAGATCTGTCATCTGTTGGAAAATCCACAATGCAGATTGGAGAAATTAAAGTATTAAATTAATGTATTTTCATTTATACATGTGAAAATGCATTTATTATTGTCCCTGTGATTAGATGAACTGTCTTGAAAATGTATGAAGTTATTATGAAGTTTAGTTTAGCACTATTTTTAAATATTGTGTTACTGGTTGTATTACATACTGGGTCCCACTTTATATTAGGTGGCTTTAACTGCTATGTACTTGCATCAGATATAAGTACAGTGTACTTATTGTGTTCATATTTTATTGCAAAACACTATTGTGGGTGCTATTGAGGTAGGATACAGGTAAGGTTAAGGACAAGTTTAAAGGTGTGGGTACAGTAGGTTTAAGGGTGGGTTAAAGTGTAAGAGATGGGTCGACAGTGTAACTATAAATGTAATTATTAAAATTAATTACAGATGTAATTACGTGCAGGTATTTTTTAAAAATGTAATTACACTGTAAAAACATGTCTGTATACAATAAGTGCATTATATCAAATGATTAATTTAAATGTAAGTACATCATAGTTAAAGTCACGTAATATAAAGTGGGACCCATAATTTTATATGAATTTCACCTTTACATATTTTGTTTTTATATTAGTGTAGATTATACACATGCAATAGTAATATTCTTTTCTAGACTTTCAGACTGCAGTATCACTGAAAAAGGTTATAAGGCTCTGGCTTCAGCTCTGAGATCAAACCCTTCACACCTGATAGAGCTGGATCTCACAGGAAATGATCCTGGACAATCACGAGTGAAGGAGCTCAATGATTTACTACAGGATCCAAACTGTCAACTGAAGACACTGAGGTGAGACGTGATGAAATAATACTAAATAAATAATTTGCTGGCTAAATATTCATAACATTTATTTTAGTAATAAGCTGCACAATTAGTTGCATGAAAAGTTATCATTATGAAAGTTGAAAGATCATACTGTGATTATTGATAACTGTCTGATAACACTATTTATTTGTGGTACAGATCAAATAGATATAATGGGTCAGTAGATGTGCTACGGTTCTGGACTATGATAATTTTGATAATTAACATCCACAATTCAAGATAACCTTTGGTCTGATTGGTTAGAGGGGTCATGAACTGTATTGAAAATCATTTAATGTTTTCTGAAGTATATTTAGAAATAAGTGAATTTTCTACCTTGATTTTAGCTCTGATTTAAAAGCTTAATTTAAAGGGCTATATCTGCTGTAAGAAAAATCTGTAAAATTTATGGTAAAAAAATGGCAGTTGTGGTTGCCGGAATTTTACCTTTAAAAAATATGGTAGGTTTTAATGTTTAACTTAAATTTACTTAGAAATACCGTAATTTCATTAATTGATGTAATATTCATCAACTTATGGAAGTACTGAAATATGTTTTGTACCTTTGTAATACACTAAAAACCACCCAAAGCAGGTGGTGATGAGAAAGTCACATGATGAACCAAAGCCCATCACAAGCAACTTTAAATACTAACATATATATATATATATATATAGAAGGTGCACAGTGTTATTCACGCAAACACTAAACACTGTCATGGTAACACTACAGGAAACTGAAATAATGCAACAATGCAATGAAATTTATTTAACAACATTAGAGATGTAACATACAACTCTAATGTACAAAACTGATAAGAAAAAAACTAACAAGAAACAGTTATTAAAAAAAATCAAATTCAAAATGTAACAAAGGGAATTCTGGGAATGTCAATTCATGGTTATTCACTGTAAATATACTACCGTGAAATTACATCCAATGTCCAATGCAGCTTTTCACCGTACACTGTAAAAAAAAAAAGTACTGGCAGCTCATTACCTGGGCTTTGGACCGTAATTAAAAAAACAGAAATTTCTGTTAATTTATAGTCTGCCAACAGTAAAAAAACAGGACTTTTTTCCTGTTTTAATGGTATATTTATATCTATATCTATAAAGCAAATAAATCAGCACAATATACAAATTAACCATGGTTTATTTTTACTTAATGTAAACATTCTTGCGTTCAATGGCTTTTGTTTGCTCTAAATTGGTTAGGACAAAACAATATCATCAATCAAATACAAATCAATAATTTAACAATGTGTCAAACACCGACAAATGCCTGTATTGTAAAAGACAGTTTAGCTTTAAACAGCAACAGACGGAAAACATGAGCACCTGTACAATACTGGTGTTGCACTAAATAGTGGTCACAAAATTTAAACTTCAAACTGTAAAACGGTCAAGATTCAAAGAGAAAACAATATTGTTTAGAGGGATAGTTCACACAAAAATGTGAATTCTGTCAATTACTCACCCTCATACTGTTCCAAACCCATAAGACTTTCATTAATTTTTACAACACAAATAAAGGGTTCTTAGAAAAAAAAATACTATTCATGGTTAGAAAGTTTTGGGAAAATAAATGTAGCTGAAATAAGGCCATAAAACTCATACTGAATAGTCCTGAACAAGGCTTTTGAGTAATCACTCTTGTAGGCTAGAATATTTACTTCAAAATGATGTGAAAATGATCACGCTTACCATGGATTCCATGGAAAAAAAAAAAAACAGTCACAGAGCTTATTTTACCATAGAAAATCAGTGAAGAATAACATCTGATGTTGGTACAGCACTCTCAGAAGAAAAGTAAAATCAGCAGTAAAAATCAGCAAGATTCATCAGCTGTGCAGGTATAAGATCACTAAAAAACAAAAACAAAAAACGTATCTGAGCATGTTAATATCAGAAGAATCTGTATATAATGATCTTGTAGTCAGAGATTCATGCATACCTTGTATTTTGTAAAATGGACATTTTATATCTGAGAAACAAATTATGGTTTAGCACCTTAAAAAAACTCTTTTTGGGAACAGAGTATTAATAATAAACATGATTTAGACATTCTTAGACTTGTAGCATTCTTCATGTTACAGTGTACACTCATATTACTTTTATATCGTATTTTGTTTTATATTATATAGAACATGAAAACTTTTTCACGTCGTAAGAAATTTAGATACAATGAACTACCTATCATGCTCAGCGCGTCTTCTTCCAGAAATGAACAGTAGCCAAGATAAACTTGATGAATCTTCAAGCTTTGTTTACGATGATGTGGACGCTAACACGCGGCGCTGCGCACCTGGCTATTTATCACATAAAAAAGCAAAAGCAGCTCACTGGCGTGATCACATTAAAAAGAATTAGCTCTGAGGAAAAAACTAGGCATCAAGTTGGTTTCACACGGATTACTTTAGCAGAGAATATTTGTTTTTGATAAGACTTGATTTATTTAAAAGTACAGATATCAAGCTTTCTATAGATATATCTCTCCTGTCGGTGTGTCGAGTATTCACTGAGTTTATGCATTTTTAAAAGCCGTTCGCGGAGACAGTGAAGACTGAGAAAGCACCCTGTTTATTTTCTTTAATTTAAAGAAGCACACAGTTAAGTTTGTATTGTGAGTGTGCACAAATAAAAGTATACACTTAATTGTTTCTAATGACGTATAACACTTATTTGTGTGACCAAAATCGACAGAGTATGTGTAGTGTCTTTCGCACTGATCTTAAAAAACGTGAGCCGTCGACCCCAGGGAGTTAATACAAGTGCCATTTTTTTTTATTTTAAAAAAAGCTCAAATATTACATGGATGTTCAAAACTGTTCATGCAAGAGTCTTGGAGTCTTGGAGAGTCTTGGAGGCATGAGTCTTGTTCATGCAAGAGTCTTGGCATGGCCACTTGGTTGCCTTCATCCTAAACCTCGTTCAGGATTTCTTCACAGAAAAATTCTAAAAAAAAAAAAAAAAAATGGATATGACAAAAAATGAATTGAATTAAACTGAACTACAGAATAATATGCAGGCTGGAGTGGAAAAGTAGTCATACAGTATTTTAAGTTTATTAAATTAACTGCAATCCATAATACTTTCCAATTGTTTACACATTGCTTAACTTACATTTCCAATAGTCTCCATTTGCATCGGTCATATGAGCTTGTCAGTTATACATCATTATTTTCAACTAAATAAACAGCATCACATCCAAATGCTTTATACACATTTCATAACATACGTGTTGCTTACTTCTGTATGAATTCTAGTGTAAGTGCCACCTGCTCTGGGTATTTGTAGCTCACAACCGCAGCAGTGGTCATTAACTTCTTGAACGACAGCAATCTTAAACTGCCCATCACCTTAAACACAAAAGACATTACAAAATGACCATATACATAATGACAAGCAATTTGAACACACCTTATACACACAACGGTGATAAAATGCAAAAGTAATCAATCCAATCAATTTGGTAACGTTACTAGCATGTTGTCTGTTAAGTGGCTGTGTGAACAGGCATCAGACAGCAACCAACTTAACGTTGTGAAAGTCAACATAATAAATGACTCAATAACTATTTTCTTTCTGAAACTGAACACTAATGTTAAATAAAACTGTTAATAAAACAGAATACAAACCCATGATAAGAATGCAGTTGTGCTTGAGATTCACAGTACAGCAGCAATCACGTCCTGTCATTAGAAAAGAAAACGAAAGAAACAAAAGGGTCATTTTGACATAATGTTGTGTGCATTTGTCTATTAGAGTGTAAAAGATAACTTGAGGAGCTAACATTACTGGCACGCTGACCTGAAGCGGCCTTCTGGCACGGCCGCCGCATGTCGGATGCCTGCGTTTACACAGTTGCTTCACAGACATCTTGCTAGTAACGTTACCAAATTAATTTCTGTTTTGCAGTTTATCCGTGTGTGTAAAATAAGACAATAAAGGTCTAAACTTACCTAATTTGGCAGAAAACTCCACAAGGAAGATGTGTGATAATATGCAGAGAATGTTGAGTGTGACGGCTCCGATGTTCATTTGCCAAACAAGCCAGACAGCAACTAGGTTAACGTTACGTAAACAATTTATGTGACATTTAACAACATATAATTTACCATGAAGATTAAAAATGGGTTTCCCAAATTTGAAAGCCGAAATTAAAATGAAACTTTGACCGAGAAACTGTCCGCGTCTTCTCTTCACTGTTATTGCACTGATAAGCCACAGAGGTTCTTGTTCCCACAATGCGAAGTGTAATTCAAAAATACGGAAAAAACACCTGTAATAACCAAGTATGGAAAATTCCTTCAAATTATTACGGTATATTGTACTGTATTTTTACGGATTTTTAGTGTAGTAGTATGTATGTATTTAGTGTATGTAGTAGGGTATTTGCCATTAACCTCTGAACAGGAATTTACTATAGCATTTTTACAGTCTTTTACTGCTAAATTCATTTCAGTGTTATTTTTAGTCCAGTGATCCTGTATTTCTCTTCTCTCATCTCACTAATGTGCCAGTGGGCCAAAGGTGTGACAATGTAGAAGTAGGCATTGATTTGATTCTGCAGAGGTGTCTTTCATTACACTATTATGTCATACTGACACAAAATCTGAAATGGGTCATTTGGCTGCTTTGTTTCAATTTAAGCTGTTTTTTGAGTTCTGAAACTTAGAGGATGGTGTGTGTGTGTGTGTGTGTGTGTGTGTGTGTGTGTGTGTGTACAACAATGGTCTCTTACATGTCAAAATATCAAGGAAAGTATGCTTTCTCAAATCAAGACCCCTTTAAATGTCTCTGAACACACTGTTGTTTCATTTCAGATCAAGCTCAGATTCACTCTATCACTGTATTTCTACAGCAGGTCGAGGAGTCTCCAGATGGCCACAGTTTTTTTTCTTTGTGCTGATGTTTCTGCTTAAAATCCAGAAAGATCTTGAGGGTTTAATTGAACTGTATTCATATTGAAATCATGATCTAGTGATCCAGTACGATTCAAGTATTTATATTTATTTTTGTATTTAAAGAGCTTATCAATAGAACAATAATTAATTTATCTCTTGTTTATCTCTGTTTATCAGTCTGTGTAATGTGATTGACAGTTAGTTAACTGAATCCTGCTTCATCTTCCCTTCTTCAGGTTTTTGAGTCGTGCTGCAGATGAAGGCTGTCAGTATGTGACTGGAATTGTGGGTAAAAACCCGTTACTCCTGAGAGAGATGAATCTGAGTAAATGTAAACTAGTAGACACACGAGTGAATCAGATTGCTGCTCTACTGCAGGATAAACACTGTCAACTCAACACACTGATGTGAGTATTGTTCATTTATTTGAAATGCTGCATTAATTTTAATAGTAATGTTACTGTAGCTGTTAATAATACAAATATTTTGTTGGATCAGAGCAGTTTTTTTTTTTTTCTCAGCATGACACAGAGCCACAATAATGGGAAGTATTAAAAGGAAACAGGCAATTAAAAACAGTTAAACAGTGTGACTAGGCAAGTCAGTTTGAACCTGAGTCAACAGTTATTTACAGATACAGTAGAGATCTTCTATCTTTGAAAAGCTGTTCAAAGAAGTGATAGACTGAAACAGCTATAAACTCCACTATAAACACACAGATGTCTTTTAGGGATGTGACGAGATCTTGTGGCACCCACGCGATCTTATTCCTGAATGACAACGATTTAGCTATGTCTATTAAGACTGTTTCACATTGCTAGTGTCAGTAGAGCGTGAAAAGCACGTTTTGTCGCTGCCCATGTTAATGAATCAGAGGGTTGGCCATCATTACGCTTCAGATGTGTGAACGCTGTCATTCACTGATATGGGCGGCGACAAAACACGCACTGCATGTATATATATATATATTTTTTTATATATATAGAATCTCTCAACATTTTACAACAGTAGCCAGGTGGTGAAGACAAGAAAAAAGAAACTAAATTACAATGTCACTCGCAATCGCCACCTGCACTCTCAGCTACCTGTGACATCACTTGCAATCCACACAAATCTTGCATGTTGCCAGTGGAGACAAGAAGCTGTGTTGGTTAAATGATTAAAACTAATTTAGCATAACATACAGGGTCCTGCAAGTCATCTGTAGGAGATAAAAACAACACCCGGAAATCCGTGGCCACAGAACAGCAGAATATGAACGAATATGAATATGAAGCAGAATATGAGCAAGAGAAATAAGTCTCTCGTTAAGCATTTTCCTCCCGTAGACAACCCGTAGACAACCTCTAACACTTATATAACAATATGGCTTAATGTATTAAGATGCAAATAAAAAAATCAAATTCGATATACAGTTTATTAATATAATGTACAGGGGTTGGACAGTGAAACTGAAACACCTGGGTTTAGACCACAATTAGTATGCCGTTTGGCCTCCTTTTGCAGCCAATACAGCATTATTTCATCTTGGGAATGACAAATACAAGTCCTGCACAGTAGCCAGAAGGATTTTGAGCCATTCCTTTCGCAGAACAGTGGCCAGGTCACTATGTGATGTTGGTGTATGAAAACATTTCCTGACTCGCTCCTCCAAAACACCCCAAAGTGGCTCAATAATATTCAGATCTGGTGACTGTGCAGGCCATGGGAGATGTTTAACTTTACTTTCATGTTTATCAAATCACTCTTGTCACCAGTCTTGCTGTGTGTATTGGTGCATTATCATCCTAATACACGGCACCACCTTCAGGGTACAATGGTTGAGCTATTGGGTGCACAAAGTCAACCTTCACACTCTGCTCTTATTGGTGGAATGTGCGATCAGTAAAGACTGGCCACCAGGCTGCATAAATATAGCCATGAAACCTCCAACACTATATTGGCCAGTGTTTCAGTTTCATTGTCCAACCCCTGTATATGTAGGCTATATAGTGTTGTCCTTCGCAAAATGTGGCAGAATGTGGCCTAACGGATTAAGATGATAAAGACTAAACTGAATATGCTCCTATTCATTATTAAAACAACTACACACAAGCAGGTGAGCCCAGAATAAACGCAACGCCGCGTACATTCGCATTTTCCCATAAAGAATAATCTCTACAGCTGTTTAATATCATTGTCTTTGGTTTATATTGGTTTTCTGTGGGAGGAAAACGTATATTTAACACGTTGTGTTCTGGGCACGTCTGTTTGCCTATACAGAGTTGGTCCTTTTAATATCACATAATGCCTTTCTTATGGCACGTTCATATCTGCTGGAATATCGTTTGACAACAGTAAGGTTTATATTGAATTTGGTCTTTATCATGTTAGTCCATTTTCCTACATTAAGCGTTTGCTGGGCAAGTATAAAAGTGAAAGTTTGCACATTCATGGCCATTTGCTTGCCTTGAAGTACATTAAATTAATACTATATTAATACTATATTACGAATTTGATCATTTAAGGAAAGGAAAAAAAGGAAAGGGCGTGACATGTGGCCAAGTATGGTGACCCATACTCGGAATTTGTGCTCTGCATTTAACCCATCCAAGTGCACACACACAGTAGTGAGAAGTGATCAAACACACACACCCGGAGCAGTGGGCAGTCATATTGCTATCGCTGCGGCGCCCAGGGAGCAGTTGGGGGATCGGTGCCTTGCTAAAGGGACTCACCTCAGTCGTGGTATTGAGGGTGGAGAGAGCACTGGTTATTCACTCCCACCACCTTCAATCCCTGCCGGACCTGGGACTCAAACCCGCATTAGGCCACGGCTGCCCCACTGGCACTTATGGCTTAATGTATTAAGATACATCAAGTGTTAATGGTTTTCTACAGGAGGAAAAAGCCAGAGACTTTGCGCATTGCATTCATATTCTGCTGTTCTGTGGCCACGGATTTGCGGGTCTTGTTTTTATCTCCTACAGATGACTTGCAGGACCCTGTACGTTATGCTATTAAATTAGTTTTAATCGATTAACGAGCACAGTGTCTTGTCTCCATTGGCAACACGCACCATTTGTGTGGATTGCAAGTGACGTGCAGGTAGCTGAGAGTGCAGGTGGTGATTGCGAGTGACACTGTAATTTAGTTTCTTTTTTCTTGTCTTCACCACCTGGCTACTGTTGTAAAATGTTGAGAGATTTAATTTAAAAAAATAATAATAATAAATAAATAAAGTAAAAATAAAATTGAATGCAAGTGACGTCACTTCCAGAAGTGCAGGCGTCTGAGAGTGCAGGTGCATGTCTGCAGCCAGACCTTTCTCGATTACGCTGAACCAGACATTGAAATCTGCATTCATACTGCACCTGATCCAGAAACAGCAACACAGTCTTTTCAACCACATTATAACCATTATTTCTGTGTTACAAACATTTAAATAACATAAGTACTGGGATAAAAGTTTATAGTTTGGGTATAAACACTTACTGTCTACAGTAGCGATCAAAACAAAGGTATCCTAAAACTTGTATGTATAGTAACGCTTATCCTCTTCCACCAGGAGGTGGAGACAACTGCCCATTTTAAAAAAAGCACGTCATTGAATCATTCATTCAAGAGATTCCAATAGTAAAACAAGTCTTAATGAATTAAGACACTGACTCCTTCATTGATTTTTTTTTTGTTGTTGTTGTTTAAATGAATATATTTTTTTAAAATACTTAAGCAATAAACATTTTGTCAGAATCACTAGTTCATTACATTATTTTGTTTAGTTTTCTAATCTTTTTTTTCTCCAGAATTGTGGGAGAATCATGGTCTCCAATTTATTAAAAGTAACTGGGATTCTCAATTTATCCAGAATCGTGAAGCTCTTGTATAAATGTTGTTTATTACTGCATATAATTCATTAAAATGGAAGTTTAATTTCATAAAGTTCAAAATGCACCTCCATTTTTTGCATTTAGTCTTTTTCAGTTGAATAAAATACTTTCCCAAAAAGAATTTCCCAATGTATTTCATCATTGAGGATTTCTTTAAAAAAAGTTTTAAAATCTCGTCTCGTTCTCGTGTCGTCTCGTGGGATAAGCGCCTCATCACACCCCTGTCTTTACTAACATTCACAAGTTATTTCTGTGTAAATTAAGGATAAGTGTGCATATATTGATCTTAATCATTTTTGAGTGTATGACAGCTGATCATGTTTATTATCTAGTTTCGGTGCATATATTTATTAATGTCCATTTGATTAGATTAACTGTCCTCAAAATTTAGCAAAACTATTAAAGCCAAAATTTTACTTGCATTATTTTTAAATATTGTATTGCATATTGTGCAAAATAGTGTGAACCGATTTTTTTGTGGGTTTAATTTGGGGATTGGGGAGGGTCTGCTTTCAATTTATTGTTTATATTTCACAAAATGTAAAATGTCTATAAAAGGTTTTGGTGCAAAATGTACTGTAAATTGTAAAAGTTTAACAAGGGCATTTTAAGAATCAGTGATCAGTATCAACTTCAAATGTTCTGATCACTGCTACTTCAAATTTCAAAGCTTGTTTGAGAATCACACACAAACTTTTAACAGCAAACTGTCTGTGAGTTTGAATTGTAATCATTTTGTTTTGTTTGAACTTTGGTCTTTGAGACTAAAGTGTTTTATGTCAATAGTGAGTAGACAGAAAAATTTAAATAGCATCATGTTAAGGTATACATTTGGGATTCTCAGCTGTTGCATTGTTACAATACTGGTAGTGGATTTAAATGTTTTAGTTAGTTAGAGTAGTTGGTAATCATACTTCTGATTCATTGTCTTTTTTCTTTCTGTCTTCAGTCTGCGTGGATGCAGAATTACAGAGAAACAGTGTCTCATCCTGACTTCAGCTCTGAAATCAAACCCATCACACCTAAGAGAGCTGGACCTTAGTATGAATCAGATGAAACACACAGGAGTGAATCAATTATGTGATGTACTGAAGGATTCACACTGTAAATTGGAGAGAATGAGGTCAGTAACATTCACATACAAGAATCAAGATGCTTAAAATCACTTCAACAGTGTAAACCAAACCACTTTATACTCAATATCTCACAATGAGTCTGAGTTCACTCTATATTTGTACAAAGTTTTTCACAATACTATTTTGTGATCTGGTGAAATAAGCATGATGATGATCATGATGTTTTATTTTCCTTTTTTGTGACTCTTTCTGACAATATAGATTAAGATACTGTGAAATGACAGGTGAAGGTTGTTCTACTGTGACTTCAGCTCTGAAATCAAACCCATCACACCTGAGAGAGCTGGTCCTGAGTGGGAATAACCTAGGAGACTCTGGAGTGAAAAACCTCAGTGATCTACTGATGAACCCACAATGCAAGCTGGAGAGGCTAGAGTTAGTATCATTATACTGTACAGCAGTTACAGTGTGATTAAAGTTTACTGTTTAGTTTAAGACCACTGGCTTCATGTCACACCATGTCTAGTGCTGCACCTTCTGGCATTTCTCCATCTGAAGAAAAAGTCAGAAATACTATTAGTTAATGGGTTTGTATGCATATCAGTAGAAACATCATGAAACTTGCTGAAATCTGACATCTTTGCTGTAAAACAAGACAGGAGTGACAGACTAAAAAATTGTCTGACAAATGGCAGCAGATGATTTTGACAGTTACATTTATGTGACTAATGTTACTTTTCACTAAATCTTCTTTTATTAAACTAAATATATATTTTGTATATTTGTATATTTAGAGATTGCAAACTACACTCTAAAATGGCTTAAAATAATGTATTAATGTATACAATTTTCTTCAAAAATGTGAAATAGACCATTTATATTGTTTTTTTTTTTCTATTTCTATATTGTTTCTATATTGATCCTATAAATTATTTTACATTGGTAACATTCAAAATTTGTTAAGTGAGAATGGATCCATACTTGATTTGTAAATAGTTTTCTCAAATGCTCTTCTCTTAGTTTGTTTGTTCGTATACGTTTCCATGGTTTTGCTAGTGTATTAGTGACTCTATGGCATTTATTCATGATGCACTTAACTCACACATGAACTTAACTTTTCTTTTTCTTTCTTCAGTCTGTGTGGTTGTAGTGTTACAGAGAAACAGTGTCTCATCCTGACTTCAGCTCTGAAATCAAACCCATCACACCTGAGAGAGCTGGATTTCAGTGTGAATCAAATAAAAAACACAGGAGTGAATCACTTATGCGAGGTACTGAAGGATTCACACTGTAAACTGGAGAGACTGAGGTCAGTAACATTCACATACAAGAAACATATTCGTCACCTTGGAATTATAAGGTTCTATCTGACATTTTTTTTCAAAATTGAGTTATTTACATATTCTTATTCTGTGACAACATATTTACATTATGTGATGATTCTTCTTGTATGCTGTGTACATTTTGGGCCTTTTTTTTTTAGAAAATAATAAACTTCTACCTATCCACAAGTTTCCACAAATACCACAATGGTGTTTTGTGTGCTAATTAGAGGCTAAGTGTTTTTAGACAATTGTTTACTTTGTAAAGATGCACACCTTTATGAGAGATGCCATTACGTTCTTATGGACAACATATGCTTTTCGAATTTGTGTTCCCACATCATTAGCCAGTTTGGATCGCTAAATCTTGAATGACTTTCAGCTAGTGAAATGACATTTGAACTGAGACATCAGAGTTCTTGTTACAGGGCATGCCAGATGAAGCCTCGATTCGAGGCTTGTTAACGTAGAAATCCCTTTTGTAGAAACCTCCCTTTCTGTCATGTGCGTGATTCACTTTGCGTGTCCTAATGTTCAACCCCCAGATCTTACTATGCGAGTACATTTTCATTGGGACCTATTTAATATTTACATTTTAAATACCCAGTCTATTAAGAAATATGAAGAATACAAATTATTTATTTCAGAAATATTAAATATATGCCATATACGTGATATACGTGTACATTAATTATTCTTCTATTACATCATATTAATATTCGTACTGGCATTTAATGGCACTGTTCAAAGGGTAAATTAATTTATCAGAGTCAGAAATTCAACAAACAAACACACACACACGGTTAGGCTTTTATTTGTGCATATAACATGATTCGATCTACGGAAATTGTGGTGAATGCTTCTTCCGACGGAGTTCACAGACTTTTGGCTGCTTTATTTTTTACTAACCACCAGATCGACAGTTTTCGACACTCTCGATGCTTTGAATCTTTTCTTGAAACAGTCAGGGAAAAGTCTCGGTGCTTCACAAGGCTTCATTTACCCGTCACTCCTGTCAACTGTTGAATGAATGGGTGTCCCGTCCTGCTTGTTTACTTTGAACCGGAAGACGCTCCCACTTTTGATGCAAGGCCTCATGGGGTGTAGGAAACTTGTGGATAGAAGTCTATGGAACCCAAAAACTTGAAAGCTCAACTGCTAAGAATGCAGATAGAACCTTATAATTCCAAGGCAACTTAATGCTTAAAATCGCTTCAACAGTTTAAACCAAGTTCACATTATATTTGTGTAAAATTCTTCACTTTATTGATTTGTTTAAGATGATCTCTCTTTGTTTGTCTCTTTTTAGTCTATATGACTGTGGCATTACAGATGTTTCTTCTTTAACTCAGTCTCTGACAAACACAAAAGCACTGCAGTTTCTAAAAGAGCTTAATCTGAAACATAATATGATTGGAGACTCAAAGCAGCAGATCACTGATGTGCTACGAGACTCAAACTGTAAACTAAAGTGAGTAAACGTCGCTTTTTGACAATACTGGTGAAAGGTGATTATCAAATTATCATCAAGCTTTATTGCAGGAAAGGGTTTGTCAGAATAAAATGTAAAGTTGATTAATACGTTTAATATGAAGAAGGAAAAAAAAAAAAAAAACGAACTCTGGGGGAAATTCTACTGTGTGGAGATTTGAATGCTCAAACTGGTGCAGAATTGGACTATACTGATAACTCAGGAGATAAAAATCTGTTCACACATATACCCCAAGATCTCTTTAGTACTCCACCTAGAAGAAATAACCAGGATACTGGAGTCAATAGACATGAGAAGGTGGTAGCCAGACTTCAGGTCTTCAGGTCATATATCAGAGTATTCGTCTTTATATCCTGAATGGTAGAATCAAAGAAGATTCCTGTGGACAATTTACCTATAGCTCAGATCTCGGGAACAGTGTTGTAGATTATGTCATATCAAATATAAGCCCCTCCCATTTCAGTGCACTTACCATCAAAGCACAGTCACCCCTGTCTGGTCACAGCCAGATCAATGTTTTTATTAAAGGTGAAAACATTAAATCAAAAGAAATTCATAAAAAGCCAATTCATCTTTATGAAATAAAGTATTAAATCAAAGTCAAAATCAAAGTATTAAAATCAAATTAAATAAAATTTCATAACACTGTTTAACAATTCAACATATGATGATAATTGGAAGGGAATTAATTTAGTAATTAAACATATTAATGACATTTTTGAAAATATATATATATATATATATATATATATTTGAAAATAGTCTTGGTCAGATCGTAGGAAAACACAGGTAAAATCAGAGCAGATTCCAGCTTACAGTCGTCCAGCATCACATAATCAATGTCTCTGTCTTTTTGTGTGTTTTTACTTTGACAAGCAACACGTCACTTTAGTTTATATTTACATTATGTAAAGGATAATGTACATCCAGCTGCTTGTTATCACAGAATAAACCCTGACATGTTGATCATCCTGAAGGAGTTGATCCTTTGATGACAACTGGCTGCATGTACAGTACTGTGCAAAAGTCTTAGGCCATTAGTTTTTTTTTTTTTTTTTTTTTTTTTTTTTTTTTTATTCAGTATTTTTCATTAGTATTTTAGTAATAACTACTTTGCATAGTTCCACTGAACACTGATTGTTTCCTCTTCTGTTCCACCTTACAGAGTAGATAGAGATCAAGCACCAAAAATCACCAAAAGATGATAAATCCTAAATCATGATGAGAGGAGCAGTAAACATCAGGTGAGGATCCACACTACTGTCTATGAGGAGAATTAAATGTATGATAAATGTGTAAATGTGATCCATACAGGTAAAGAGACTCAAAATAAAATGACTTTAAATAACAATGAAATAATGTGTGTTAGCATATGTATTAGAAACGTGATATTGAATGATTAATGTTGCTTTAGTAGTTGTTTTGTTTTATTTAAAGGTGAAACAGAGGAAGAAGAAGCTCAGATGAGTCTGTCCGGCTCTTCAGTTTAAGGGCTACAAATACAATAATTGTTTGACCAGGTGCGAGAGATGGATACTATGCACGCAACAGTGGATGAGACAGTGGAGCGCAAGAGCACAGCGGAATGCTCCACCAACTGCGCCACTGCTAAGTGTGAGCTGAGGCAGGACTCTGAAGATTTAAAGGATTAGTTCACTTCCAGAATAATTTACAGATAATGTACTCACCCCCTTGTCATCCAAGATGTTCATGTCTTTCTTTCTTTAGTGGTAAAGAAATTGTTTTTTTGAGGAAAGCATTCCAGGATTTTTCCCCATAATGTGGACTTCAATGGTGCCCGTGAGTTTAAACTTCCAAAATGCAGTTTAAATGCAGCTTCAAAAGGCTCTACACGATCCCAGCCGTGGAATAAGGGTCTTATCTAAGCAAAACGATGGGTCTTTTTTTTTTTTTTTTTTTCAACTTCAAAATCGTCCTACATCGCTATTTTACCTTTTTTTTTTCGTAAAGTGTGTTTGACCTTCTTTCCACATTCACCATGTATACAGTTCTGCAGCGATGTAGGACGATTTTGAAGTTGAGGAGAAAATGAGATGGTAGCTTTTTGACCTACTGTCTTGAACGGGAATGCACACAGTATGCATGCGCAACGCAGGGCTAGACAAGACAAGCATTTGTGGTTAAAAAATGTAGAAATATTAATTTACTTATGAAAATGACCGATCGTCGAAGTGAACTAATCCTTTAAAGACTTTTATTCTGAGGTTGTTCTTCGGTCATCACTTTAACGTATGCCTGTCCTGAAACAAATGTGGAGGTCTGTTTTGAACTGGTTGTCTGCTTGGAACTGTCTGTTTGTCCTGTCATGACTATGGAGGTCAGTTTTGAATGGTCTGTCTGCCCTAAACTGTCTGTCTGTCCTGTAATGACAATGGAAAGTCATTCCCCAATTTGCTGCACTCCCTGTAATGGGAATTGCTATTTAGTGTGTATGGGCAGAACACACCATCCCGAAACCCTCTACCCACCCTCCCTCTCCTGCTTCTTCCTGTCATCTGTGCTTCCTCAGCCTTGCCATCATCTGCCTCTTTGCCGCTGCTTCCTGTCAGCCCCTCACCTCACCCTCAGACGACCATCTGTGCGGTGGGACTGCTGCAGGTCTGCCAGTCTCCACTGGTGTGGCTGGAGGATCCCTTGTCTTTGCCTCCGGCCTCAGCCCGCTAACCCAGCGGCTACATCATGGCTCACAGCTAACTCGTCTCCACTGTGGCCCGTCAGTCCTCTGGCTCTGCCTCAATCAATGGGCTCCTCCCTTAGTCTTTACCACCCTGGACTTTGTTCGTTGTCCTCCTCCTGGTATCCGGCCACCTTCAGAACCTCGCCATCCCTCCGCCATTTCCTATCCCTTCCTTCTATGCAGCGTGAGGTCCCGCCTTCTGGGAGAGGGGGGGCTGGGGGTTTCACTGTTTAGTCTGTTCATTGTCATGGTTATTGATTTGATTTCATCATTATATTCAGGTGTGCTTCATTAGCTGTCATTATTTGGTCTTTACTTATGTTATGGTCTGTTCAGTTCAGTCTTTGTCTGGTATTGTAAATGTTTGCGTCTGTCAATTACTTTCCTCAGTGTTGGATTTGTTGCTGTTAAACCTTTAATCTTCTTTTGTATTTATCTTCGACACACAACCTACATGTGACACTTATTTTTTATAGACATTGCTATTCTATTTTTTTTTGTAGCAAGTTATGTATCTGTCTCTCTGTTGTACAGATATCCAGTATATTGTTTTTGTTTATTAGATGGGCGGTTGTGGTGGGCTACTTATACACAAGTGAGCACACCTTCCCACCACACACTCAAACGCAATCATGAACACATATATCTGCACTCATATAGTATACAGGTATACATACATTTTTATAAGACCTAATTAGTAAATATAGTTTGCAAGCATTTAAATAAATGATCAAATCTAAAGACTATTTACTATTTCTGCTCAATAAAACCATTCAAGTGTGAATTATATCATAATTTTAATCAAATATACAAAATAAGGCAGAATCTATATATAGGCTCGTAGGCAGAATTATACCTTTTGGTGCATGATGCCCACTGTAGTGAACAGATACATTCTCTGTCACAGAAAACAATGGACAAGAACAATAATGTTAAAATCTGGATGAAAGTATTTCGGACATATTTTTAGCTGAAAAATATTTTTGTACTTGTCTGTTTTTTTGAGAATAAAAGAATCTCTGAGGCACATGGTGCATCCCCTTTTCCTGCCGCCATTCTGAATGTATTATGTAATATCTCAAAAAAAAAAAAAAAGATACAATTAAATGGAATCGTAGACAGCACTTTGGGGGTTCAAACTGGTGTTTGGGACATAATGTTACATCTTAAATGGTTCAAAATGGCTTCCAATAGCTGTCCACTGTAGTGACCTCGATGCATCAGAGGGCTAGATAGTCAAATGCATTTTGTGTTTTTCACCACATTTACATTTGCATGTAAATACAATGATACATATACAGTTAAAACAATTATTTTGTTTGAAAAGATCACCTGCCTATTTTAAGTATTATTGAAGCTAAATGTGCAGATTCTCATTCTTAAAGGATTGTAGACATTAAACAAAACTACATGAGTGAACTTCAAAATAGTTTGAAAAGAAACTGTGCTGCTCTAGGCAATAAATAAAGACAGAAATGTTATACTATTATATGTACATTTAAACAGATAGTTCACCCAAAAAGAGTAAACTGTGTTGTTCCAAACATGTGACTTTCTTCTGTGGAAATGCTAGAGAAGATATTTTGAGAAATGTCTCAGTGTCTCTGACTGTTGCCAACATTCCTAAAAAACATAATTTTTTATGTTCCGCAGACGAATGAAAGTAAGCAATGAACACACAGGTTCAAGATCACAGTTTATGATTACATCTGATCCCAAATCAGTCAGTACATCTGCCACTGCAGCATGCCAACAGATAAATACATCTGTAACATTAAAAAAAAAAAAAAAAAAGTTTGATGATTGCTTGAAAATAGTAAGTAACAGCTGGACACATGCAGTATCTCCTCATAAATCATAATGTTTTACTGGTTTGGTTTGTTAACTTTTGAAGTCTTTTTTTATTATTATTCTTTACATTTTCTTGCAAGCTTGCAAGAATTTCTAAATTATTTCAGGATTGAAGTCTGTGTAAAGTTACTAAATAAAAGTGCTGTGAGCATGAGTTCAGCTCAGACTTCCTCCCTTGTCTGTGTGTTTGAGGTTTCATAGTGTTTCTGCTCACAGTATGAGATGTTTGAATGACCACAGTATAGAAGATATTCATCTTGATCAGACAATGAAGATCATTCAGCTTCACATCTGTGAGTTTATCACATCACATTTGATTGAAACATCAGCACTGATGAATTAGGAGTTTATTATTGTCAAAACTAGTAAACCACAAAAAAACATCAATGACACCAAAATCTACATCACTGGTAAGTTATTTTCATACTTTGATGTTTTTTTTTTTTTTGTTTGTTTGTTTTTTGTGTTACATTACAGCTTATATGTTTTGTATAAAGTGATGTTTTTATTAACAAATTTCGGGAGGAGAACACACAGATAATAGAGCTTGGCAACTGATGTCGACACTGCGCAGTGCATTCTGGGACGTAAACAAGAGGGCGCCGCCATATTGTGAGGCCACATACAGTACAGACCAAAAGTTTGGACACACCTTCTCATTCAAAGAGTTTTCTTTATTTTCATGACTATGAAAATTGTAGATTCACACTGAAGACATCAAAACTATGAATTAACACATGTGGAATTATATACATAACAAAAAAGTGTGAAACAACTGAAAATATGTCATATTCTAGGTTCTTCAAAGTAGCCACCTTTTGCTTTGAATACTGCTTTGCACACTCTTGGCATTCTCTTGATGAGCTTCAAGAGGTAGTCACCTGAAATGGTTTTCACTTCACAGGTGTGCCCTGTCAGGTTTAATAAGTGGGATTCCTTGCCTTATAAATGGGGTTGGGACCATCAGTTGTGTTGTGCAGAAGTCAGGTGGATACACAGCTGATAGTCCTACTGAATAGACTGTTAGAATTTATATTATGGCAAGAAAAAAGCAGCTAAGTAAAGAAAAACGAGTGGCCATCATTACTTTAAGAAAGGAAGGTCAGTCAGTCCGAAAAATTGGGAAAACTTTGAAAGTGTCCCCAAGTGCAGTCACAAAAACCATCAAGCGCTACAAAGAAACTGGCTCACATGCGGACCGCCCCAGGAAAGGAAGACCAAGAGTCACCTCTACTGCGGAGGATAAGTTCATCCGAGTCACCAGCCTCAGAAATCGCAGGTTAACAGCAGCTCAGATTAGAGACCAGGTCAATGCCACACAGAGTTCTAGCAGCAGACACATCTCTAGAACAACTGTTAAGAGGAGACTGTGTGAATCAGGCCTTCATGGTAGAATATCTGCTAGGAAACCACTGCTAAGGAGAGGCAACAAGCAGAAGAGACTTGTTTGGACTAAAGAACACAAGGAATGGACATTAGACCAGTGGAAATCTGTGCTTTGGTCTGATTAGTCCAAATTTGAGATCTTTGGTTCCAACCACCGTGTCTTTGTGCGACGCAGAAAAGGTGAACGGATGGACTCTACATGCCTGGTTCCCACCGTGAAGCATGGAGGAGGAGGTGTGATGGTGTGGGGGTGCTTTGCTGGTGACACTGTTGGGGATTTATTCAAAATTGAAGGCATACTGAACCAGCATGGCTACCACAGCATCTCGCAGCGGCATGCTATTCCATCCGGTTTGCGTTTAGTTGGACCATTATTTATTTTTCAACAGGACAATGACCCCAAACACACCTCCAGGCTGTGTAAGGGCTATTTGACCAAGAAGGAGAGTGATGGGGTGCTGCGCCAGATGACCTGGCCTCCACAGTCACCGGACCTGAACCCAATTGAGATGGTTTGGGGTGAGCTGGACCGCAGAGTGAAGGCAAAAGGGCCAACAAGTGCTAAGCATCTCTGGGAACTCCTTCAAGACTGATGGAAGACCATTTCAGGTGACTACCTCTTGAAGCTCATCAAGAGAATGCCAAGAGTGTGCAAAGCAGTAATCAAAGCAAAAGGTGGCTACTTTGAAGAACCTAGAATATGATATATTTTCAGTTGTTTCTCACTTTTTTATGTATATAATTCCACATGTGTTAATTCATAGTTTTGATGCCTTCAGTGTGAAACTACAATTTTCATAGTCATGAAAATAAAGAAAACTCTTTGAATGAGAAGGTGTGTCCAAACTTTTGGTCTGTACTGTATATGTGTATATATATATATATATATATTCAAATATATATTCAATGACAAATACATGTGTTTAACAGTCACTTGTCGCAACCTAAAGGTGTAATGTCACTGATATAATCTTTATCTGAATTGTCAACTTTTTAAATTATTTGCTCTCTTTTAATATATATATATATTAGATATACAGATATTTAAGATGGCATTAGAAATAGCACTTTTGTGCTTGGCTGAATCATGGTGATACTTAAAATTATTTATTTATTTTAAATAGGACATTTTAAAATTTGTCAGGAAGATGAGGTATGAAGATGCTGCCCTTCCCTACAGTAAGGAAAGCAACAGAGTAAAAGCAAAGGTGTTTGTTTGCATGCCATTCTAATAGACAACTTGTCTACGATGTGTTTAGTAAACATGAAATATGTTACTTACGCATGTTAAATACTACAAAATAATAACTTTAAACTCAAGGGCAAGTAAATGACGACAGAATTTTTGTTTTTGTCAACTATTCCTTTAAGAGTCAGTTTTAATTTCTTAAATTAGAGCTGCATGATTCTGCATATATGGATAATCCCTTTTATTTTGTTTGTTTGTTTCAAACAGACATCAAGATTATGAACATCAAACTAAAAATAAAGTGTAATTTATTAGACGTTCTGTCAAAATACTAATAACCACAGTTATTTTAAAATGTTTAAAACATTTAAAATGTTTAATCTTGAATGATTTTTTTTATTTTATTTTTTTTAATGGTCTGAATTAATGGTTAAATTAATCATTAATATGTTGTTTCATTACTGGATGAATCTGTTTTTTTAATGAATCTCTTGAATGATTCAATGACAAATACATGTGTTTAACAGTCACTTGTCGCAACCTAAAGGTGTAATGTCACTGATATAATCTTTATCTGAATTGTCAACTTTTTAAATTATTTGCTCTCTTTTAATAGGTACTGTAGACATCAGTGTTTATATCCAAACTAAACTTTTATCCCAGTACTTCTTTGATAATTTGAATAATTCTAACATAGAAAAAAAACGATAAGTTCTGTGAAAAACTTTGTGACACTGTTATATTCCTACATGTGACAAGTGCCCTCTCTTTCTAAATGCAGGTACATTGACATGAAGCACTGTATTCCAAAAGAGCTCCATGTAAACAACTCAATCAAAATAAAAATGCTCAAACCAATTACAATTTCAGTTGCTTTAGAAAGGTAGGTTAAACCTTTTCTAATCCATTACATAGGACATGTAAACACTTGATCAAATTGATAACTGATCTAGAAAAGTTTTGCGCATGTGTAATTGTCACGAATCTGGTCGGTGTCCCGTTGTCTGCTCACCACCAGATGTCACTCTCACCTCACCTACACACTCTGACTGTTGCACCACACTCCGGACTGCATCTCCCATCCTCCACCGCACTGATTGCGTCAGCCCCCGTGACCAATCAGGCGTTCTATAAAAGCCCCGGTCCTTCCCAGTGCACTTCACGGATTGTTGTATTGTTGTTATTGTTAGCGTTCCCTAGTTTCTGGTTCTGAGTTCCTAGTTCCCAGTGTTTTTGTCTTCCCGCCTGGTTTCCTCGTTTTCGACTGCCTAGCCGCCTGCCTTGTGGATTTTCGCTTGTTTAAGGACTATTCTCTATGTTTTGCCTGCGTTTCATCTGTTGCCCCTGTTTGACCCTGCCTGCTCGACTATGTATCTGTCTCGTCCATTGAATAAAGGCTCGCACATGGATCCGCTCGCCTCTCGTCTCTCACTCCCGGTTACAGAACAATCCGTCACACAAGGATCCAGCAGCTTCACTCCCGGACATTCGTTTGACATGGACACAGACAGAATTCTATGCAGAATCAAGCAGAGATCACACACACTCGAGCAGTATACCCATGAGTTTATTTCCATTTCAAACTATTCCACTCTCCCGGACTGCGTTAAAATTGAGATTTTTTGTGACGGCGTAAACCAGCCCCTCCGTACGTTGTTGAGACGCGAGAGTCCGCGGTCGTTACTGGAGGCATTTTTGAACTTTGCGCTATTATGTGTGGGTTCGCCGTGCACCGTGGGGGTCGCAGAGAGGGAACGCGACAACACGGTAATGGCGACCGCGCATCCCACTCGCAGATTGGTGGTCATGCTGGAGCACGATGCCGCAAGCATGTTTGCCGCCAGATTAAATTAGATGACCTCACAGACATGAAGAGAAAAGGAAAAATCCTTCCAATATTATTAATTAACTTACACAGCATTAAACAAACAAAAACAACAATTTTACAATGATAATAATTCTGTGTGGGTTCGCCGTGCACCGTGGGGGTCGCAGAGAGGGAACGCGACAACACGGTAATGGCGACCGCGCATCCCACTCGCAGATTGGTGGTCATGCTGGAGCACGATGCCACAAGCATGTTTGCCGCCTGGATCACTCGGGAAACGGCGGCCATGTCAGAGCGTGCTCAAGCAATGCCGATGGCTGCGGATAGCGCTGCTCTAATGGCGGCGACGGCAGAGCTGCTGCTGGTATTCCAGAGCCAAGTCAAGCTTCAGCCACTGCTCCGGAGTCAAGTCAGGCTACAGCTGAAGCCTCCAAGTCCAGTCAAGCCTCCAGGTCCAATCAAGCCTCCAGGTCCAGTCAAGCCTCCAAGTCCAGTCAAGACTCCAAGTCCAGTCAAGCTTCCAAGTCCAGTCAAGCTTCCAAGTCCAGTCAAGCTTCCAAGTCCAGCAATGTCAAGGCTGTCGTTCCTGCGTCAAGCAACGTCAAGGCTGTCGTTCCTGCGTCAAGCAACCTCAAGGCTGTGGTTCCTGAGTCAAGTAAAGTAATTGATCCTCACAAGCCAAGTTAAGTCACCATTGATCTCCATGAGTCAGATCAAGTCACTGCTGATCTCCATGAGCCAAGTCAAGTCACTGCTGATCTCCAAGAGTCAAGTCAGTTCACTACTGATCTTCATTTCATTTCATTTCATTTCATTTATTTATTCTCTTTTCATGGTAATGCAACACAAAATACCACAACAATCCAGAAACACAACAAAAAATACAATCCATGACAAAAAGAACAGGAGTAGGATGAAGATAAAATCTTATAAACTCCTATCCCATTCTAGTATTATAAAATTTACAGATTAAATTAGATGACCTCACAGACATGAAGAGAAAAGGAAAAATCCTTCCAATATTATTAATTAACTTACACAGCATTAAACAAACAAAAACAACAATTTTACAATGATAATAATTCTGTGTGGGTTCGCCGTGCACCGTGGGGGTCGCAGAGAGGGAACGCGACAACACGGTAATGGCGACCGCGCATCCCACTCGCAGATTGGTGGTCATGCTGGAGCACGATGCCGCAAGCATGTTTGCCGCCTGGATCACTCGGGAAACGGCGGCCATGTCAGAGCGTGCTCAAGCAATGCCGATGGCTGCGGATAGCGCTGCTCTAATGGCGGCGACGGCAGAGCTCGTTCACAACATGGCGGCGAAAACAGAGCTCCGTCACGTCACAGCTGCCATACCAGAGCTATATGGAGTTACAGCTGCATTTCCTGAGTCAAGTCAAGTTTCCAAGTCAAGTTGCAGCTGCGTTTCCTGAGTCAAGTCAAGTTTCCAAGTCAAGTCAAGTTGCAGCTGTGTTTCCTGAGTCTAGTCAAGTTCCCAAGTCAAGTCAAATTGCAGCTGTGTTTCCTGTGTCAAGTCAAGTCAGAGCTATTGCCCCTGTCTCAAGTCAAGTTACAGCCATCTTTCCTGAGCCACTGCACAAGATGGCTGCCTTGCCAGAGCCACTGCACATGATGGCTGCCATGCCAGAGCCACTGCACAAGATGGCCGCCGTCCCCAAGCCTCTGCACAAGATGGCTGCCTTGCCAGAGCCACTGCACATGATGGCTGCCATGCCAGAGCCACTGCACAAGATGGCCGCCATCCCCAAGCCTCTGCACAAGATGGGCGCCGTCTCCAAGCCACTCCACAATATGGCCGCCATTACAGAACCTGTGGTCAGCACCCGGACGCCACCTGTGGTCATGATGGCCCACGTGCTGGACACACCTCTAGTGACGGTATGGGCAGCTAAAATGGTGCTCCTTCATGCCGCGGCGGCTACCCCAGAGTCAAGTCAAGACACAGAGTCAGGCCAGGTCACAGCTGTGCCCCACGAGTCAAGTCAAGTCACAGTTGTTTCCCACCAGTCAAGTCACGCTACAGCTGTTGCTCCTGAGCCAAGCCATGTTGTTCCTGAGTCAAGTCACGTTACAGCTGTTGCTCCTGAGCCAAGCCATGTTGTTCATGAGTCAAGTCCCGGTACAGCGGATCTCCATGAGTCAAGCCAGGTTATAGCAGATCCTCATGAGCCAAGTCAAGCTGCTGCTGGTATTCCAGAGCCAAGTCAAGCTTCAGCCACTGCTCCGGAGTCAAGTCAGGCTACAGCTGAAGCCTCCAAGTCCAGTCAAGCCTCCAGGTCCAATCAAGCCTCCAGGTCCAGTCAAGCCTCCAAGTCCAGTCAAGACTCCAAGTCCAGTCAAGCTTCCAAGTCCAGTCAAGCTTCCAAGTCCAGTCAAGCTTCCAAGTCCAGTCAAGCTTCCAAGTCCAGCAATGTCAAGGCTGTCGTTCCTGCGTCAAGCAACGTCAAGGCTGTCGTTCCTGCGTCAAGCAACCTCAAGGCTGTGGTTCCTGAGTCAAGTAAAGTAATTGATCCTCACAAGCCAAGTTAAGTCACCATTGATCTCCATGAGTCAGATCAAGTCACTGCTGATCTCCATGAGCCAAGTCAAGTCACTGCTGATCTCCAAGAGTCAAGTCAGTTCACTACTGATCTTCATTTCATTTCATTTCATTTCATTTATTTATTCTCTTTTCATGGTAATGCAACACAAAATACCACAACAATCCAGAAACACAACAAAAAATACAATCCATGACAAAAAGAACAGGAGTAGGATGAAGATAAAATCTTATAAACTCCTATCCCATTCTAGTATTATAAAATTTACAGATTAAATTAGATGACCTCACAGACATGAAGAGAAAAGGAAAAATCCTTCCAATATTATTAATTAACTTACACAGCATTAAACAAACAAAAACAACAATTTTACAATGATAATAATTCTGACAACAAAGAAAAAAAAAAAAAAATTCGTGATCTTCACGAATCAAGTCAAGTCACAGCCAATCTCCACGAACCAAGTCAAACCACAGCTGATCTTCATGAGCCAAATGAAGTTATTGCTGTTGTTCCAGAGTCAAGCCACGTCCCGCCTGACCGCTCTGAGTCAAGCCACGTCCCACCTGACGGCCCAGGTCACGTCCTGCCCGACGGCTCAGAGCCCCATCACGACTTGTCTGACCGCCCAGAGTCAAGTCACGCCTCGTCTGACCGCCCAGAGTCAAGTCACGTCTCGTCTGACCGCCCAGAGTCCAGTCACCTCCCGCCTGACGGCCCAGAGTCAAGTCACGTCCCGCCTGACGGCCCAGAGTCAAGTCACGTCCCGCCTAACGGCCCAGAGCCTCGCCATGTTTCGTTTGACCGCCCAGAGCCACGCCATGTCTCGTCTGACATCCCAGGGTCACGGCCTGTCATGATGGCCAGCGTGCTGGACCCACCACTAGTGTCAGTGAGTGCAGCAAACATCCCAGTGGCATCGACACCTTCTAAAACCACCATTAAAGAGGTCCCGCCACCCGCCGCTGCTCTTCCCTTAATGGCAGTTGCCTTTTCGTGTGTGTGGGCTGCACACTGTTCTTCGGAGGTCCCGTCTGATCTCAAGTCTGCTCCAGAGCTCCTGTCTGATCTCAAGTCTGCTCCAGAGCTCCCGTCTGATCTCAAGTCTGCTCCAGAGCTCCCCTCACTTGGAGAAGCCATGCCAATGCCTCCTGAGGTGTCAGCCTTGGCTGTAGATCCTCCCATGGAGGCGGCATCCCTCTACAACCTCTCTGCTTCTCCCCTTATTCTGTCTGCCTCCTCTGTCTCTGCTGTTCCTAGGTCCCAGGCCATAACGCGGTTTCCTGCTCCAGAGATCCCGCCTGGTCTCAAGTCAGCTCCAGAGGCCCCGTCTGGTCTCAAGTCTGCTCCAGAGGTCCCGTCTGGTCTCAAGTCTGCTCCAGAGGTCCCGTCTGGTCTCAGGTCTGCTCCAGAGGCCTTCCCCATCAGAGAAGCTGCGCCAATGCCTCCAGAGGTGTCAGCGTCGACTGTAGAACCTCCTATGGAGGCGGCGTTATCCTGTGGTCTCTCTGCTTCTCTCCCTGTTCTCTCTGCCTCCTCTGTCCCTGCTCTCCCCAGGTCTCAGTCCATGACGCGAGTTCCTGCTCAGCCCTGGAGGGCCCTGGCGCCTCCTGTTCCGCCCTGGAGGGCCCTGGCGCCTCCTGTTCCGCCCTGGAGGGCCCTGGCGCCTCCTGTCCCATCCTCCACCGCACTGATTGCGTCAGCCCCCGTGACCAATCAGGCGTTCTATAAAAGCCCCGGTCCTTCCCAGTGCACTTCACGGATTGTTGTATTGTTGTTATTGTTAGCGTTCCCTAGTTTCTGGTTCTGAGTTTCTAGTTCCCAGTGTTTTTGTCTTTCCCGCCTGGTTTCCTCGTTTTCGACTGCTTAGCCGCCTGCCTTGTGGATTTTCGCTTGTTTAAGGACTATTCTCTATGTTTTGCCTGCGTTTCACCTGTTGCCCCTGTTTGACCCTGCCTGCTCGACTGTGTATCTGTCTCGTCCATTGAATAAAGGCTCGCACATGGATCCGCTCGCCTCTCGTCTCTCACTCCCGGTTACAGTAATGAAGTAGAAATTACATACGATGTATAAAATAAGCTGATGTTGTTGTAATATTATATTAAAATCAAGTCAAGTCAAGTCACCTTTATTTATATACCGCCTTTAACAATACAGAATTGTGATAAGGCGGATGTACAGTATTAAATAGGAAACAGTACATCAACAATGCCAAAGGCAACAGTAAACACTCACTTTTCAGGTAAAGGTAGTTAATCAAAAACAATAAAATAAAATGCAATATTGTGTTAAGAGAAAGTGTCCCCAACTAAGCAAGCCAGAGGCGACAGCGGCAAGGAACCAAAACTCCATCGGTGACAAATGGAGAAAAAAACCTTGGGAGAAACCAGGCTCAGTCGGGGGGCCAGTTCTCCTCTGGCCAAAGTTCCCGTGGTCTTGTGCCGACAGCCGTCTAGGTGATGTGGTCTTCACTGTGGATCCGTCACTGGGGCTTATCTAGTTGATGTGGACTCCGCTGACATTCAGGGCTGTAGAGGTCGTGTCTAGGTGCTGATCCACCATCTGGGCTGGGTTCGGACTGGACCTGGGGGTTAATGTGACTTTGGAAATAGGAGAGAAACAGACTGTAACGCTTTAGATTACAACCCGCAAAGAACTACGTAAGTAAACTGAATTTACGGTGTATGTTTCTGTAATTATAGTGTACCTATAAAGAACGTACATGTAGGTATAAGGGAACAATATGTTATATTTGGGTAATAAGGGGATAACAAACCAGATATTCAACCTGCAAAGAACTACATAAGTATACTGAATTTACGGTGTATGTTTCTGTAATTATAGTGTACCTATTAAAGAACGTACATGTACATTCTGTTCTGTGTAATTTCTGTTGCCAGCTCGTTTCCAAGAATAGGTCTACATAATGTTATCATGACTACACGTTAAACCCTTAAAATAAATAATATTTCTGCAATCGTTTAATCATTCATGTAATATTAACTTCGTTTGCCGTGGTGGAACACAAAGGCGTTTTCTCTAACATGCTGTGACTAACAATAGAACCATAAAATACACCGAACACGCATCATAATTACAAATTAAACAATTTTATTTGTGTGCTGTAACCCAGAAATTCAGAATCCATACGATTTGCGAGGACCAAAACCAAATTCAGGGCTTTGTCCGGCGATCTTCATCTCCATCTCTAGCAGCGAGTCCAGCAGCAACAGCCATAAACCCGTGCTAAAGTGCATTTTGCGACAGGAAAATCGGACGTTCATTGGCTCTCGCCTGCATTCGTCACAGATTACGACATGCCGTGTTTCTGGTGAGATGTGTTGGAATGACGCGCGGGCGCCTTCGAGGAGTGGATCAAGACAATAATCTGGATAATATTTTCCGCGATTAACAATTTAAATTCTGCTCTCATCCTACTGCACCTCAAACCTACTGTATTCCGCCAGAGAGGACTGCGGCTGCAAACGCATCGTTATTTGGATTACTTTTTTGTATGGCTGTTGACATTTTTGCAATAAATAAATGATTGTGATTGCACTTTCCTGTTTTTTATATTTTTATTACTGTTCAGTCATAGTTAACGTTAGGTTTAGAGGTAGAAGTGGGATTAGTGACTATAACAAAATATTTTTAGATATATTTTCAGATTGTGTGTTTATGTATTGAACCTACCCTGTAACTTCCTTGAACAAGAGGGGAACAATCGCCACTTTAATTTACAGTCCGCAGAGGGCACAATTACCCTGTAACTACATGGAACAAGAGTGTATTTTCCCAGTAATTTTAAAAAGCTTACGTATAGATACACCAAACTTACGATTTAATAGAACGCCGCCTCCATAGGAGGTTCTACAGTCGACTACTTATGCAGTTCTTTGCAGGTTGAATATCTGGTTTGTTATCCCCTTATTACCCAAATATAACATATTGTTCCCTTATACCTACATGTACGTTCTTTATAGGTACACTATAATTACAGAAACATACACAGTAAATTCAGTTTACTTACGTAGTTCTTTGCGGGTTGTAATCTAAAGCGTTACCAAACAGACTAATATTAGCGTAGATGCCATTCTTCTGACGATGCACTGAATACATCGGGTGTTATGGGAAGTGTTCCCGGTTCAGGTTGACCTAATTAGTGCAGCCTAACAATCCTTTAACGGATTTGAATTATAAGAATATGTTGATTTGTTATGTGTAAGCAAGGTTAAAGAGAAGGGTCTTTAATCTAGATTTAAACTGACAGTGTGTCTGCGTCCCGAACATTGCAGGGTAGATTGTTCCAGAGTTTGGGCGCTAGATAAGAAAATGATCTCCCGCCCGCGGTTGATTTTGATATTCTCGGTATTATCAAATTGCCAGAGTTTTGAGAACGCAGCGGACGTGAGGGACTATAATGTGATAGGAGCTCGCTCAGGTACTGAGGAGCTAAACCATTCAGGGCTTTGTAAGTAATTAGCAAGATTTTAAAATCTATACGATGTTTAATAGGGAGCCAGTGCAGTGTAGACAGAACCGGGTTAATATGATCATACTTTTTGGTTCTAGTAAGAACTCTAGCTGCTGCATTTTGGACCAGCTGGAGTTTGTTTATTAAGCGAGCAGAACAACCACCCAATAAAGCATTACAGTAATCTAACCGTGAGGTCATAAACGCATGAATTAATGTTTCAGCATTTGACATTGATAGCATAGGTCGTAATTTAGATATATTTTTGAGATGGAAAAATGCAGTTTTGCAAATATTAGAGATGAGGTTTTCAAAGGAAAGATTACCATCAAATAGCACACCTAGGTTCCTAACTGATGACGAAGAATTGACAGAACAGCCATCAA
This sequence comes from Labeo rohita, assembly GCF_022985175.1. Lineage (NCBI taxonomy): Eukaryota > Metazoa > Chordata > Actinopteri > Cypriniformes > Cyprinidae > Labeo > Labeo rohita. Next base: position 667 of record NW_026129358.1, on the reverse strand, counting down.
GTATTAGACAGTGTTGTAGGTTATTACACGCTGAGGTTTTAGGCCCAATAATTAACACCTCTGTTTTTTCAGAATTTAGCAGTAAGAAATTACTTGTCATCCAATTTTTTAACTCAACTACACAATCCATTAGTTTTTCAAATTGGTATGTTTCGCCGGGCCGCGAAGAAATATAGAGTTGGGTATCATCAGCATAACAGTGGAAGCTGACACCATATTTCCTGATGATATCACCCAAGGGTAACATGTAAAGCGTAAAGAGTAATGGCCCTAGTACTGAGCCTTGCGGTACTCCATACTGCACTTGTGATCGATATGATAACTCTTCATTTACTGCCACGAATTGATGGCGGTCAGATAGATACGATTTGACCCATGCCAATGCACTACCACTAATGCCAACATAATTCTCAAGTCTATTCAAGAGAATGTTGTGGTCAACAGCACTAAGATCCTGTAGCATTAACAGAGAGATACAACCACGATCGGATGACAAGAGTAGATCATTTGTAACTCTAATAAGAGCAGTCTCAGTACTATGGTACGGTCTAAAACCTGACTGAAAATCCTCACAGATATCATATTTCTGTAGGAAGGAAGATAGTTGTGAGGATACAACCTTTTCTAATATCTTTGATAGAAATGGGAGATTCAAGATAGGCCTTGT
>NW_026129357.1:5000-62267 GCF_022985175.1 Labeo rohita | reverse complement strand
ACTTAATTTTATTGGCCTTCTCAATAGCGCTGACAAAAAGCACAATCGCATTATTCATTTGTGAAGCCGACACAATGTTTTCATCTCCCACAGCCACATATACATCCTCTATGCTGGCATGAGAATCAATTTTAACTCCATGACGCAAAGTAACATTTTTAAAAAACATTGTGTCTGGAGTCGTCATGCTTCCCAGCAACGTGCTGGAAGCAGACTATCCTCACAAAAGAAACAACAAAAAATAGAAGGAAATAAACAAAACACAAGGTGAAAAATAAGCACTCCTACCAGCCACAGACAGCTACCACTCTCCCTCATATTCACCACGCTCCGCACACTCACTCCCAGCGTAATATTATTTTATGTATATCTGATGTATCTCATATATAATGCGTTTGATTAAGTTAATAGAGCGTTAATAGAGCACTTCAGTTTACCGGTGATCTTAAGCTCAGCGCACACAGTTTAAACAGCAGTGCACAACTGTCACCGTCCCACCTTATGAGATGCTTGGCACCCTTTTATTCATTGTTCTTTTTCCCTATGACATATATTATTTGAAAGCTTAAAACCTCAAAATTCATCCTGTGAAATCCATTTTGAAATCAGACATTATGGAAATGATACTTTAACAATGTTTTTCGGTCTCCTCCCCCTTAGTGTGTGGGTTGTCAAGTGCCATATTACAAAATGTATTTTTAGAATCACAATTTTTTATAATCTTGACAAAATACATATCATTGGAAAGGATCTGAGTGTCAAGATCCCATATGTGGTGGTCTTCTTGTGATAGGACTAATATTGACATAAATTTAGACGTGTGACAGAAAAATGCATCAAGAAAATTTCATTTGGAGTTTGGATGGCATCCGATGGCTGTTTGTGGTATTATACCCTAAATAAAATCACGCAGTAACCTCAATTTTTTTTTATATCAATTTCAATTTTGGAACATAACTTATTTAGACATAAGGCTTTAATTTTATATCAATTTTCTTGTGAAACTGGTTGTGTCAAATATTTATTTTTTTTTATAAAAAAAATGTACAGTGCATAAAAAGAGTCTAACCTTAGGTCTGTGTTCCAAAGCGTTCATGAATTATAAGTTCGTATAGTGCACTTTCATGTATATGTTCAAAAATGGGGGTGGCCGTTAAGAAGCTAATAACTATGAGTTGGAATGTCGGGTACGAAATATTCTAATGAGAACATTATTATAATAAAACATGAATTCCTTGGTTTTAGTTGCTGTGTCTCAGCACATTGTTTTGGGAAGAGCCAAGAGCACATACACGAGTTACACATCTGACTAGCGCATAACCTCAAGATAACATCTTTCTGTGCATATATAAGTTGTAATATTATGTTTATGTTCTATAAATATCTGATTCTCATATAGCCTAATTAACCCGCTAACAAAGCGCTTCAGTTTACAGGTGTTCATTCAGCTACAGCGCACACAGCTCCAACAGAAATGCTGCTATTTAACACAGTGGTATTAATTTGTTACTTTATCTAAATCACTGATGCATTATTAATAATAACCACCATTTTTTCCCATTATTTTATCAACAATATGGTTAAGTAATGAAAATAATTTCTTTATTGTCCATGCAGAGGCGATTCCATTTTATCGTTCCAAACGGCATGCATTTTGATTCTCTACACACAAGCAGTGATGCCTAATGACTTGTTTGCTTAATTTATGCATTATTTAATTTATTTGTAAGACTTTTTTATAAGGAATTTTGTCAATAGGAGAGTAAAATTATTTTTAAAACATACACTGTTCAAACTAGGCTGCTTATGTTGAAGTGTTTGGGACATTTTAATGATGAGAACTTTTTTTGTAATCAGGCAGTCAAAAATTTGATTAAAAAAAATTGTTGAGTTAGATGTATCTGTCAACATATATCAGCTTTCAAATATAAAGAATTAGCCAAAATGTTCATATTAGTGCATCCCTAAAACAGAGTAAGGTAAGATGACTGATAGGATGATTGCAGATCGGTAGCTGCTTTATATGTATCTTGAATATATTGTATCGTTGGATATTAATCAACATATGTATCACATCGGCCTCAGTTACGGAGATGTACATACTTACCACACACTATATATGATCTGTGGAAACAGATGTGCGTTAATAAAGAGCAGCTCAATAATTTCAGAAGCACCTCAGTGATTTAATCATGGAAGTGGCTCTGATCCGCAGTTAGAAACACTCATCAACATCAGATACACTCTCCATATGAAAGAGCAGTGATTCACATCTTTGTATTTCCAGCCCCACAAAGATTTATTATTACGAATGAACTGTCCCCTGATAACTAAACCCTCCGACTGGAATCACACAAACGTACATTGAGACACAGTGCAGGAGAATATCTGTTACTCAGTGTGAAATGGACATGCCCTGTCTAAAACAAGAACAATTACGCTTTAATAAACCAATGTATATTATAACTGCAGAATTCACACAAATCTCTGCATTAATTCAACAAATAAACACATAAATGTGTAAATGAAAAGAACAAGCAGGTTTGTTGGGGATTTGAATGACATTGTTGACCATCGCTCGACCACTAGACACAAAAGTCATTTTCTCAAAAGACTAATATGTAAATAGATATACAACACATATTTCATTGAAAGGTCAAAGCTCTTAGGTTGCACTGTGTTGAATAAATTATGTACATGTATGACCTGTTGAAATGTAAATATACTGTTTTTCCGTGGGTGCTCGATTATTTCCGTGGGGATCGGCACCTATGCCTTTAGCGCAGTTTTAAAACATCCACTGTCTTTCCACACAAAACGAAACTATTTTGCATGCCTTGCGCAAATGAGACTGTTACTTAAAACTGTGCATTATGCTGTACATTATTTATTTATCATCAGTTGTTCAAATGTTGTAATCAAATACGGTTTTAATGATAATTAAAATACGCAATGGTAATACTACCCGTGGGGAATTTTATCATGATTTATCATCAAAAATGGTAATCGTTACATCCCTACTCACATTTAAGATTTTAAACTATTTTTAAGACAAGGGATTAGTCAAAAGTAGCTATAAATTATTAGCTTTTTACATGAGATGTTGAAAACTCCCCATCACAGGAAACTTTCTGCATTTTTAATGATTCAAAAACTCATCAAGATTTAGCTGAACTGAGCAGGGGCATTTTTATTTACATTTTTATATGGCTTTAAAGTTTGGACTCTTTCATTATTAAAAGCAGACTTTATTTATACATTTATAAAAGTGTTTATTTTTCATTTTAACCATAATTTGTATTTGTCATTTTCAAACCAATTATGACTAAAGCAGCAGCCTCACGGCATGTTTGAAAATACACCTCTGTTCCATCAGAGGGTGCACCTAAAGACAGATCACACTTTATTAATACTGCGCAGACTCCAGCAGAGTTAACTTATTTTATGTTAAAAAAATAACTATTCAGTAAGAAAGTGAGATCTTTATCCAAAATCCAATAATTTTTCAAACCTTGAAAAAAAGACATTAAAATTCAAGCATTTTAAGGAGAATCAGCACTAGTGTCATATAATGCTCTTGCTGCCCGTGTCAAATCTGTGATTTGATATACTGCAAATTTTTTTGCACCAATATCTTGAATTTTAAAGCATAATTGATTTCTGAAGGTGCACTGCATCATATTTCTCAACAGTCAACTTTGTAAAATATAGTGTTTTAATAAGATGACGCACAGGTCTGGGGTTAGTGTGTTAACTGTGTTAAAGTATAAATCGCCTTATTTTTTCATAACTATTTTGGGAAAAAATAACAAGTTAAACTACAGGCCTACTTATAATGATATATTGTTATTGCTATTCTAATTATTACCAGTAATTTATTTCATTATTTTATCTTCTGTCTCAATTCCAGTTTTACTGATCAATGGTGTTGATCGTCCCTTTGCTTCACCTGCTGCTGATTTAATGAACGAGTTTCACATGTGACTGGGTTTTATTTACTGATATTTTGTTTTTTTATTTACAGATTTATTGATAATAGACATTTGATCAACTATCTACTGTATTAAAAGGCGTGTTGTGACTTCTTTAAGATTCTGGACTGTTATTTAAGAGAAAATCTCTCATTCAGGAACATTTATTTTAAACATGTCAGATTCATTATTAAATATGATACGATAAATATGATGATGTAGTTAATAATTTAACACTCACAGAGCTTTTCTGCAGTTGATCACAGCTGGTATCAGTCTTCTTCTCCCTTCATCTGATGTGATGTATTTCTTGAGGTCCAGCTCATCCAGCGGCTCCTCTGACATCTCAATCATGTAGGAGATTGTTGAGCAGTGAGCAGGAGAGAGTTTCTAAATGTTTGTCTGATTTCACAAACATCTGAATCTCAATGGACAGAGTCTGATCTTTCACTTCCAGCAGACAGAGGAACAGATTGATGGATTGACCAGCTGAGAGACTTGATAATCATCATTTGTATCTTTCAAGACTCTTGATCTTCTCTTTAATGTAGTGTGTGGTTCTCCTGATGTTCTCTGAGCTGTTCTCTGTATGTGTCAGTAGATCCTGTAAGAGTCTCTGATTGGACTCCAGTGAGACGCCCAGCAGGAACCGCAGGAACAAATCCAGATGTCCATTCACACTCTGAAGGGCTTTATCTACTGCTGATCTTAGTAGATCATACAGACAGTCTTCATTATCAAAACCATATTTAAATATTGAATTTCATGCAGTGGCTCCTTGTTCTTTGTTAAACAGCAGTTAAAACTCATTAAAAGCAGCAGAAACAGCGAGAAACCTGAACGCTCAGATGAATGAAGCTGTAGACTTTCCTCTGATGAATCACAGATTCCTCCTTAAAGATCTCAAGAAAATCCCAGAATACACTGAGGCGTCAGTGACTTCTATGCCGCTCTCAATCAGGTCCTCCTCATAGAACATCACATTGCCCTTCATCAGCTGATTGAAAGCCACTTCAGCAAGTTTCACAATCACTTCTCTGTTGGACTGCAGGAGTTTCTCTGGATCTCTCTCTTCATACTTCTGATTCCTCATGTTTATCTGAATCAGCAGGAAGTGGATGTACATTTCAGTCAGAGTTTGAGGGATTTCTGCACTCACATCTTCTTTCCAGGAGCTTCTGAAGCACAGTGGATGAGATCCAGCAGAAGACGGGGATGTGGCACATGATGTGGAGGCTTCTTGCTCTTCTGATGTGTGAGATGATTCTGCTGGCTTGATGCTGGTCACTGATTCTTTTCCTGAAATATTCCTCCTTCTGAGACTCATTGAATCCCTGAATTTCTGTCAGACGGTTGATGTATTTGGAGGGGATCTGATTGGCTGCTGCTGGTCTGGAGGTGATCCAGATGAGAGCAGAGGGAAGCAGCTCTCCTTTCATGAGGTTTGACATCAACACACCCACTGATGAAGTCTCAGTCACATCACAAACTTTCTGATCATCTGAAAACATCAGTGTGATTCTGCTTTCATCCAGACCATCAAAGATGAACACAACTTTACACTCCTCATAAATCTTTGAGTCCAGATCTTAAAGTTCAGGATGAAAGTCCAGCAGAAGTCTGTGAAGACTGTAATCTTGAATATATTGTATCGTTGGATATTAATCAACATATGTATCACATCGGCCTCAGTTACGGAGATGTACATACTTACCACACACTATATATGATCTGTGGAAACAGATGTGCGTTAAGGCTAGAGCAGCTCAATAATTTCAGAAGCACCTCAGTGATTTAATCATGGAAGTGGCTCTGATCCGCAGTTAGAAACACTCATCAACATCAGATACACTCTCCATATGAAAGAGCAGTGATTCACATCTTTGTATTTCCAGCCCCACAAAGACGCTTATGACGAATGAACTGTCCCCTGATAACTAAACCCTCCGACTGGAATCACACAAACGTACATTGAGACACAGTGCAGGAGAATATCTGTTACTCAGTGTGAAATGGACATGCCCTGTCTAAAACAAGAACAATTACGCTTTAATAAACCAATGTATATTATAACTGCAGAATTCACACAAATCTCTGCATTAATCCAACAAATAAACACATAAATGTGTAAATGAAAAGAACAAGCAGGTTTGTTGGGGATTTGAATGACATTGTTGACCATCGCTCGACCACTAGACACAAAAGTCATTTTCTCAAAAGACTAATATGTAAATAGATATACAACACATATTTCATTGAAAGGTCAAAGCTCTTAGGTTGCACTGTGTTGAATAAATTATGTACATGTATGACCTGTTGAAATGTAAATATACTGTTTTTCCGTGGGTGCTCGATTATTTCCGTGGGGATCGGCACCTATGCCTTTAGCGCTCTTTTAAAACATCCACTGTCTTTCCACACAAAACGAAACTATTTTGCATGCCTTGCGCAAATGAGACTGTTACTTAAAACTGTGCATTATGCTGTACATTATTTATTTATCATCAGTTGTTCAAATCGTGGTAATCAAATACGGTTTTAATGATAATTAAAATACGCAATGGTAATACTACCCGTGGGGAATTTTATCATGATTTATCATCAAACCGGTAATCGTTACATCCCTACTCACATTTAAGCCTTTTAAACTATTTTTAAGACAAGGGATTAGTCAAAAGTAGCTATAAATTATTAGCTTTCTACACCACCCCTAAAACTCCCCATCACAGGAAACTTTCTGCATTTTTACTTTCTCAAAAAACTCATCAAGATTTAGCTGAACTGAGCAGGGGCATTTTTATTTACCTTTTATATGGCTTTAAAGTTTGGACTCTTTCATGAAAAAGCAGACTTTACTAGAGGCTACTTAAGTGTTTAGTTTTCATTTTAACCATAATTTGTATTTGTCATTTTCAAACCAACGCTGACTAAAGCAGCAACCTCACGGCATGTTTTAATCTCCCGCTCTGTTCCATCAGAGGGTGCACGTAAAGACAGATCACACTATACAGCCACACGCGCAGACTCCAGCAGAGTTCGACTTATTTTATGTAAAAAAATAACTATTCAGTAAGAAAGTGAGATCTTTATCCAAAATCCAAGCATTTTTCAAACCTTGAAAACACTACATTAAAATTCAAGCATTTTCAAGGAGAATCAGCACTAGTGTCATATAATGCTCTTGCTGCCCGTGTCATATCCTGTGATGTGTGATATACTGCAGATTTTTTTGCACCAATATCTTGAATTTTAAAGCATAACTGCATTTCTGGAGTTGTTGCACTGCATCATATTTCTCAACAGTCAACTATGTAAAATATAGTGTAATAATAAGATGACGTACAGGTCTGGGGTTAGTGTGTTAACTGTGTTAAAGTATATTAATCGCCTTATTTTTTCATAACTAATTAACTAAGTTAACAAGTTAAACTGACAGGCCTACTTATAATGGTATATTGTTATTGCCATTCTAATTATTACCAGTAATTTATTTCATTATTTTATCTTCTGTCTCAATTCCAGTTTTACTGATCAATGGTGTTGATCGTCCCTTTGCTTCACCTGCTGCTGATTTAATGAACGAGTTTCACATGTGACTGGGTTTTATTTACTGATATTTTGTTTTTTTATTTACAGATTTATTGATAATAGACATTTGATCAACTATCTACTGTATTAAAAAGGCGTGTTGTGACTTCTTTAAGATTCTGGACTGTTATTTAAGAGAAAATCTCTCATTCAGGAACATTTATTTTAAACGTGTCAGATTCATTATTAAATATGATACGATAAATATGATGATGTAGTTAATAATTTAACACTCACAGAGCTTTTCTGCAGTTGATCACAGCTGGTATCAGTCTTCTTCTCCCTTCATCTGATGTGATGTATTTCTTGAGGTCCAGCTCATCCAGCGGCTCCTCTGACATCTGAAGCATGTAGGCGATTGTTGAGCAGCAAGCAGGAGAGAGTTTCTCTGATTTCACAAACATCTCAATCTCAATGGACAGAGTCTGATCTTTCACTTCTAGCAGACAGAGGAACAGATTCATAGATTGACCAGCTGAGAGATGATAATCATCATTTGTATCTTTGATCTTCTCTTTAATGTAGTGTGTGGTTCTCATGATGTTCTCTGAGCTGTTCTCTGTATGTGTCAGTAGATTCTGTAAGAGTCTCTGATTGGACTCCAGTGAGACGCCCAGCATGAACCGCAGGAACAAATCCAGATGTCCATTCACACTCTTAAGGGATTTATTTACTGCTGATCTTAGTAGATAGTACAGCGAGTTATCAAAACCATAAAAACTGAATTCATGCAGTGGCTCCTTGTTCTTTGTTAAACAGCAGTAAAACTCATGGAAAGCAGCGAGAAACTCCTGAACACTCAGATGAATGAAGCTGTAGACTTTCCTCTGATGAATCACAGATTCCTCCTTAAAGATCTCAAGAAAATCCCAGAATACACTGAGGCGTCAGTGACGTCTATGCCGCTCTCAATCAGGTCCTCCTCATAGAACATCACATTGCCCTTCATCAGCTGTTTGAAAGCCACTTCAGCAAGTTTCACAATCACTTCTCTGTTGGACTGCAGGAGTTTCTCTGGATCTCTCTCTTCATACTTCTGATTCCTCATGTTGATCTGAATCAGCAGGAAGTGGATGTACATTTCAGTCAGAGTTTGAGGGATTTCTGCACTCACATCTTCTTCCAGGAGCTTCTGAAGCACAGTGGATGAGATCCAGCAGAAGACGGGGATGTGGCACATGATGTGGAGGCTTCTTGCTCTTCTGATGTGTGAGATGATTCTGCTGGCTTGATGCTGGTCACTGATTCTCTTCCTGAAATATTCCTCCTTCTGAGACTCATTGAATCCCTGAATTTCTGTCAGACGGTTGATGTATTTGGAGGGGATCTGATTGGCTGCTGCTGGTCTGGAGGTGATCCAGATGAGAGCAGAGGGAAGCAGCTCTCCTTTCATGAGGTTTGACATCAACACACCCACTGATGAAGTCTCAGTCACATCACAAACTTTCTGATCATCTGAAAACATCAGTGTGATTCTGCTTTCATCCAGACCATCAAAGATGAACACAACTTTACACTCCTCATAAATCTTTGAGTCCAGATCTTGAAGTTCAGGATGAAAGTCCAGCAGAAGTCTGTGAAGACTGTACTGATGATCTCGGATCAAGTTCAGCTCTCGAAATGGAAGCACAAACATGAAATCTACATCCTGATTGTCTTTTCCCTCGGCCCAGTCCAGAATGAACTTCTGCACAGAGACGGTTTTTCCGATTCCAGCGATGCCTTTAGTAAGAACAGTCTTGATTTGGTCTTTCTCCTCACATCCTGGTTCAGGTGAGGATTTAAAGATGTCATTGCAGTAGATTGGAGTGTCTTGTGAGTGTTTTGTTCTGCCTGTTTTCTTCATCTGTACAAACTCATGTTCTTCATTCACTCCTTCACTGTCTCCCTCTATGATGTAGAGCTGTGTGTAGATCCTGTTCAGGAGGGTTTCATTCTTCTGGAGTTTGTTTCCCTCAAATAATCTCTCATACTTGATCTTCATGCTGGTTTTGTGCTGCTCTTTGACTCTCTGTAGTTCATCATTCACTGCTTGTGGAGGATCTCTGGTCTGATCATCTCTATTCACACTGCTGAGAATATATGAATTTAATGAATTTAACCAAGAATTTTTTTTAATGTGAATCATTACATATGACAGTCTAGCATGAATTGTTGTTTCCTAGTTTCACTCACTAGTTATAATTAATTCACCCACTAGTTATATGTTCACATTCACCTGGGGTCAGAGGTCACTGCTCCATCACTGAGGTCAGGAGGATGAGGCAATGATCTGTTACTCTTCAGAGACACACAGCTGGGATCATGAGATGAAGATCTCTTCTTCATCTTCCTGGAGATTCAGAGAAAAACACACAGAAATAACTCATTATTAACCAGAACACTGCAGTCACTTGTTTGCTTTCAGTATGTAGTTGTAGTTGTAAAGGCAGTTTGTTGTGGTGTTGTGAACTAGATGTACAGAGAATGCAACAGATCACTCTTTCATTCAACTCTGAAAAAACTTGATGAAAAGAAAATCATCAAGTACATGCACTGAACTCTTTCTGGAATCATCCTTTGTTGGCTCTGGCATTGTCTATCATTGTCTAAATAAAAGTCTGTCTACCAGTACCTTCTCCATTTCTTCTTGTTGTTATGAAAACGACTGTTCTATCTACTCACTTGTCATATGTTAGCTGACAAAAAGGTGCTTAACTAGGGCTTTTTATTTTTCAGAAAAGTTCAACTTGAAAAGAGGCTCTGAGCTGCAGAAAAAGACGCCAGTGGTGGCATTTAAAAAAAAAAACCACTCAGGACTTTTTGGAAAACACGGTTTATTCCACTGGATTATAATCTAAAAAAGATGCTGACAGTTTCAAAAATACACCAACTGTGAACACAGCATAAGACAGCACATACATACATACATACATACATTTAGCAAGGCTATCTCCATGGCGAAAACAAAATAAATAACACAAGTCATACAATTAAAACGCTATTTAAAACATTTACACCTGGTTTCACAGACCAGGCTTAAGCCTAGACCTAGACACTGATCTATAATAGAGAACTGGATTGCTCATGACGTCATAGAAGTGAAGCCATTGCTATTCCCTAGTACTCACAAACGTTCAATTGAATGAACAGGAAATAATATGATTTTAATGAGAAAACATCACCTAACAAGTGAGTGTTTTCATATGTGATGTCTCACTCTACATTCTCACAACGCAAACGTCCTAAACATGTAAACATTTATTTGTTCAATGTCTGGAATTCCCTCTGCTTATTAAAAAGTTACGTTTATAAACATTACAGTAGCGAACATCAGATGAACACGATAAACATTGGATGTTCACCACGTTTACAAATGACAAAATGCTCATTCTGAAAACTGAATAAAGACTTATGCTTTGTATACATATAATTTGTCTTGTTAATCACTGTTTATGCTGTTTTGTTAGTGTTTTTATTCGTACAGGATGCATGTTTCAACAATGATTTCGTTTACATTATTTTTGAAGCAGGTAATGATTTAAACGTTTGTTAATTCAGTCATGTTATTCATGTTGAGATAAATGTTAATAATGCAAAAAGATTAAATATTTGAATATAGAAATATCAAATGATTTAAATAACTAAAAAGATTAAATGAAACTTTAAAAATGGAACTAAAACTGTCAGCAGATGTAAATCACTGATTTTATCACCGAATCATTCATTCAGAAATGAAGCAAGTGACTCTCTTTACGAATGGTTAAATGAATCAATGACTCAGATTCATTTAAAAATGCACGTTGATTCACAAACGAAACACAGCTGTGTTTGAATAGAGATGTGGCTCAGCTGTGACTTTGTTTCAGACTATTTTCATTGACGAAATGGAGCAAAATCAGACCGTGTTATAGTCAGATCATGTAATTTAAGGTACTTAGTATAATAGAATTTGTGCGATATTTAAGAGTTTGAAATAGATGCTGCTCAATCATAACATCTGACTAATTACATCTGATATGGATTTAAAGACATTAAGCTTTATTTCCAAGATTTGAATATCAATACAACATAGAGCAATATAGTAACAGAGGCTTGTGTTGTATTATTTATTGTATATTTGAATCAATTTCAGATACTAATACCAGATATATGTTCATGTTTTACTATTTCCTGCATAATTCCTTATGTAAAGAAATATATTTTGTGTTTGATCAGAACGGCAAGTGCAGCTGACACACTCACCTGAACGATTGGAAAACATCGCTTATTCTGCTCCAAAAGACGATAAACATTGCAGATAACATTTTAAGTAAAAATTAATTTACAGACACATATCCTAAAAACTAGTCCTGTATGACTGATACGATTAAAATCATGTGATTTTAGGTCAGCGGTTTAGTTGTGAGTCAATGGAGCTCTCTGCCGGTAGGGAATAGTAAGTGTCACAAGCGCGATCTCTGTGGCTCCCCCTGTCCCGCGCCAGCGGGAACCCTCGCCTGAGTTTTGACTACGTTTCCCACAATCCCGTGCCTGGGGCTGCTCTCTTCCGGTTCCGGGTCCCGCGGTTCACATCCGCTCGGGCGGCCATTTCAGTGTGCCTAGCCGGCGCGCTTGTTGCGAAGTTTTGTTGGTCATGCCCTCAATCCTGAGCGTTATTTATCGGACTGCCTTTTCTGTTGTCAACCGGACTGTTAGCCTTCTTAGTGAACCTTTGCTGCCTGCCCTTTGTCGACCCTCGCTACCCCCACGGACTATCGTTTCTGATCGCTGGCGGCCCCGACCCTTTGCATGGACTCTGACTATCCCTTTGGATTTACCTTCACTATTCCAGTCTGCTGTTGTTGACCCTCGCCTGTTTGTTTTGTCCGATTTGAATAAACTGTTGCATATGGATCCAACGCCTCAAGATTCATCATTGACCGCGTCACAGTAAGATGGCGGATCGAACACTTCCGGTGGCTTCACTGCCTGACGGCAGTTTAGAACACAATGATCGATCCAGTCATTATATAAAGATCAGTGTTCCTAGACTAAAATGTAAGTCTGAGCTGTTTCAACTGAAAGAAACTTGCACTGACTGATCTTAAAATATGTCAGTGCCCTTGTTTTGCACACCAGTAATGTTTTTTTTCTAAGCACGTCTATAAAAATTACTTCAATGTCCTAATTGAACTATGGCCTAATCTTGGTTTACTCTAAGCCCTGACTGTAAAACCAGGCCTTAAGGTTTAAAATAGACAAAAAATCTAAAATACATTCAGGCGATACTCTTTCAAATTCATCAGTTAAACACATCTCTGAATAAATATTTATGTTAAAAACCTGTACAGTCCAATAAAAAAAGTTTAACAAAAAAATGTTATTTTAGTTTGACATGGCGGTGGTTCACTTTTAATAAATATTTACGTGTGAGTCTTGTACGTCCTAAACGGCACCTAGTAAAAACAACCTGATCAAACCTAGATGTGAAATTAATGAAAGACAGTCTTCTTATACTAAGATTTATTTCATGTAGTTTATTTCCATGGCATTCATCCCATTCCATCGACCAGATGTTCTTAATATAAAAGTTATACAGTGGGTACGGAAAGTATTCAGACCCCCTTAAATTTTTCACTCTTTGTTATATTGCAGCCATTTGCTAAAATCATTTAAGTTCATTTTTATTTCCTCATTAATGTACACACAGCACCCCATATTGACAGGAAAACACAGAATTGTTGACATTTTTGCAGATTTATTAAAAAAAGAAAAACTGAAATATCACATGGTCCTAAGTATTCAGACCCTTTGCTCAGTATTTAGTAGAAGCACCCTTTTGATCTAATACAGCCATGAGTCAGAAAGATGCAACAAGTTTTTCACACCTGGATTTGGGGATCCTCTGCCATTCCTCCTTGCAGATCCTCTCCAGTTCTGTCAGGTTGGATGGTAAACGTTGGTGGACAGCCATTTTTAGGTCTCTCCAGAGATGCTCAATTGGGTTTAAGTCAGGGCTCTGGCTGGGCCATTCAAGAACAGTCACGGAGTTGTTGTGAAGCCACTCCTTCGTTATTTTAGCTGTGTGCTTAGGTTCATTGTCTTGTTGGAAGGTAAACCTTCGGCCCAGTCTGAGGTCCTGAGCACTCTGAGGTCCTGAGCACTCTGAAGGTTTTGGTCCAGGATATCCCTGTACTTGGCCGCATTCATCTTTCCCTCGATTGCAACCAGTCATCCTGTCCCTGCAGCTGAAAAACACCCCCACAGCATGATGCTGCCACCACCATGCTTCACTGTTGGGACTGTATTGGACAGGTGATGAGCAGTGCCTGGTTTTCTCCACACATAACGCTTAGAATTAAGGCCAAAGTACTATTTTGGTCTCATCAGACCAGAGAATCTTATTTCTCACCATCTTGGAGTCCTTCAGGTGTTTTTTCATGTGTCTTGCCTTGAGGAGAGGCTTCCGTCTGGCTCCGTCTGGCTCCGTCTGCCATAAAGCCCCGACTGGTGGAGGGCTGCAGTGATGGTTGACTTTCTAGAACTTTCTCCCATCTCCCGACTGCATCTCTGGAGCTCAGCCACAGTGATCTTTGGGTTCTTCTTTACCTCTCTCACCAAGGCTCTTCTCCCCCGATAGCTCAGTTTGGCCGGACGGCCAGCTCTAGGAAGGGTTCTGGTCATCCCAAACGTCTTCCATTTAAGGATTATGGAGGCCACTGTGCTCTTAGGAACCTTAAGTGCAGCAGAATTTTTTTTGTAACCTTGGCCAGATCTGTGCCTTGCCACAATTCTGTCTCTGAGCTCTTCAGGCAGTTCCTTTGACCTCATGATTCTCATTTGCTCTGACATGCACTGTGAGCTGTAAGGTCTTATATAGACAGGTGTGTGGCTTTCCTAATCAAGTCCAATCAGTATAATCAAACACAGCTGGACTCAAATGAAGGTGTAGAACCATCTTAAGGATGATCAGAAGAAATGGACAGTGTAAGATGTGAAATTATTTCCTCGTGAATTTAAAGTCCAGGAACCCTGACAAAAATAGATGCCATGCAACAAAACAATAAAACTAATCTGGAGAAGAGATCTTCAAAGAGGGCAAACAACACCACCTCTATTGCTCATTTACAACCCCCTTCCTCCCTCTCCTCTCCCTTCCCTGCATCTCACACTTTTCCCCCAAAAGGTTCCACTGAAAGTCACTAAGAATGTCCATATACTACATGTGATACAGTTTGTGAATATGTTGAATTTTCCCTTTCATGTTTGGTATCATTCTAAAGGTCTTAGTGCGATTGGTAAAATGGTCTCAATTTCACAGAAGTCACTTATATTATGAGGAAGACTGAACACTTTTGTAGAATTGTGTTTTGCTGCTGAGGGGTGTGTTTTTCCCCCTAGGGTCGGGTGGGAATCTCCAGCTAGGTGTGACCCTGGGTCGTGAGATCTCCTGACAAGCCAAAAGGTCTTTTATATTTTTACAACTGATTGGAAGATTTGTTTGTTTTGGTCTGGGTATATAAGTGAAGTGACAAAACATTACGGGGGGATTCTGTATTCAGAAGAACCCCACACTGCGTGTGAGAGTCTCTGGAGCTTTGCCTCCAAATCTCTCACATGCTGCTGTGTATCTCTATGCGGTCAGGTATGCATCTCTCACTCTTAGATTTATCTTGGAGGAATTGATGTTATGTATTCCTTTTAATTGGAAATGAATTTAATTCTGAATTGGATTCTCATTGTTAAACTATGTAATTGGCATGATACATTTTTACCTGACAAATAAAATGTTATTATTTGATTAATTTTAGACTCGTCTGAAATCATTATTTCCAGTAGATTGCGAGGAGGCTGGTGCTACCGCGAATTACGACCAGGATAGAGCAAACAGCAGGCTCAGGATTGAATGGAGCAGTAGGCACATCATCTGAGATCCCCTGATTTCTGTCTATCACTGATGTTAGCAAGTTGTACCGGCGAAGACTAAAAGTAAACTACACTTTTTGTGAAGGCAAGCAGTAGGCGGCTGTCAAAAAGGGTATTTAGTCACCTACATACCTCTGACTCAACAATCAGTCTGGCGTTTTCGTGATCGCGAGATCTGCGTATATACTCCGCGGGCGCAAGACTCGAAAGCGGCATCGGGTCCCCAATGAACGAATAACTGAAAGTATAGTGAGTCCGAAATAATCAGATATCTAGATTAATACTTAATTGATATTTGCAATCAGCCTGAATTAAACACCTAAATTCTAACGATCATATGAAATTGGAGTCAGATTAAACAAGGAGCTAGATTAAAAATGAAACTAAATTCTAAACTAATAATAAATTAAGCGAATTTTGCAGAAGCGCTGTGAAAAGACCGAACATGCATAAACCTTCAACCAGACAACTCGACTCTGCATTTGGGCCAGTGGATGGATCCTTACAACAGCACCTGAGTTAAATATATGAGTGTCACAGCAAAGGGTCTGAATACTTAGGACCATGTGATATTTCAGTTTTTCTTTTTTAATAAATCTGTAAAAATGTCAACAATTCTGTGTTTTTCTGTCAATATGGGGTGCTGTGTGTACAGGAAAAAAAAGAACTTAAATGATTTTACGGAATGGCTGCAATTTAACAAAGAGTGAAAAATTTAAGGGGGTCTGAATACTTTCCGTACCCACTGTATATTGTCTAAGATCAGGGGGTGGAATTTGACTGATGTCTGCTTTCTCATGACCAGATATGCCAATATGACCTGGAACCCAGCAGAAAAAGATCATACGATTTTCTTGCATGAAATATCTACTTTCACTTAGATTCTCATGAATATGGGATGATCAGTCTTAACAGATTCATATAATATAAAGACACTTGATGCAGTATTAAGGACTATATTTAATATAAATGACAGTGGTTATTATTATTTATCATTCCTGTTGATTTTCATGCTAATGGACAAAAAAACAAAACAAAACAAAAAACAAATAATCATGCATATGCCAGCTTAAGTCAAGTAAATTTCAGAAAGACATGAGAAGGTATGTAATCATGTGTGTAAAGACCACTAAACAGTGAGTTATAATAATAACTATAATGGTGCAAACTCTGAACTTGCCTTGATCTCCTGACTATCTCATTGCTTGGTTTATTTCAGAGGTTTTCCCACCTGATCATCATTTGATATTTCAATATAGCAGGTGAAATCAGGCTATTGTCTGTAATATACAGTGTCTCACCTGGGGTCAGAGGTCACTGCTCCATCACTGAGGTCAGGAGGATGAGGCAATGATCTGTCACTCTTCAGAGATGCACAGCTGGGTTCTGGAGATGGTGTTTTCTGAGAATTTTGCATCATTTCAGATGCATCTTTCTGTCTGTCTTCCATAATGATGAACTGACACCTAGCCTGTATGTAGTATTATAGAAAACATGTCAATATATCCATCATTTTGTCTTTATAGATGCACAAAAGACAACTGCACTGAGTAAAATAATAACAAATTACCTTTTCACTTCAACCACCATGTGAGAAGTTCATCTTATTTAGGGAAACTATGTGTGTGATGGTCAAACAAACACAGCTCCTATTGATTTACTAGTGAAATTATAATCATCTGTAAGGAAGAAGGAGAAAAATAAAGGACAGTTTAATGTGAGTTCAGACGGCAGTAGCTTGTGCTCGTCAACTCGTCCACATTTCCAGAGTGAAAAAACAAACATTTGTAGGTTCATTATGTGATTGTTCCTCATGAGAGCAGAATCTCATTTTTAAGTTACACCTTAAGCTGTACCGTATCCTTAATATGTTTTTCCCAAAACGTTCTTAGTTACGTTTACCTTCTGTAAGTCATACTTTCGTAAGGTTTGTCTGAACCACAGCTATACCTTATCCCTTTTGACAGTTCACAATTCTTTACATCTCAGTCTATGTGAATATAACTCTTAAGTTGTAATAGGCCCAGTGTTGAATCACATCACACTGACAGCCGAGAGCTTTTTTGTCTGGCTACATTATCCAAAGGCACATCAGCTGGCAAACCATTAGACAGTAAAGGCTTATTTAAAGGGAATGACTGTGGTGGGGAGTTTGGTCAAACTATGGCAGTGATACAGGGAATAACTGTGCAAAAATTCAGCTGCTGTCGGCTCTCCTTTTTCTCTGCATGGCAGCTGTTGATTATTTGTTTTGCGTGTTGTGCATTTATTGAGTAGCTCATCCAACAACAGAAATTACAGATTTACACCAACAATGTGATGCAATCGACCCTGGTTGTGGAGTAAATGAAGACACTATGGAACATATATTATGATCATATAAATGACTCTTTTAAAAACCAGTAAAGGCAAAGTACTGCCAGTTAATGATGCGCATGTTTGGTCATGAGGTTGCTGGCTTGAAATTATATAAACTGTTCAGGGTTGGATTTAGTTTGCAATTTGAATTATTTTTTATAAGATCCCATAAGTCCTGATAAATGCAATTTCAACTAATTCAGAAGTGCTTCTTATCAGAAAGCACTCTTACCAGAATACTTTTTTGTTGGACTTGTGTATGGAAGGATTTTGTTTTTTATTTATTTTATTCAATTACTAAGCAGCTTGTTTCCCCTTGTATTTTATGTGCATAAAGTAAATATTTCAAGCAGGTTCACTGCCTTCTAACAGGATAGAGTGCTGTGTATTTATTTTAATAAATTTAATAAATAAATTATCATCGATATCAACCAATTCAGCACCACCGTCATGGACAGCACCCGGTAACGTCGCAGGTAAGAAGGTATATCTTAAGCAACCTCCTAAGGTATAGTTCGGGGAACACACCTTGAAAAGGTACACCTGTAGTTAAGATACACCTTTAGAGTGTTCGTAGCGCGCTAAGAGAAACACAGCCCAGATCATTAGATTAGGTCTTGTTAGGCCTGATACATCAGTTTTACTTTGAATTGCTTGCAATAGAATACAATGATAATAAAACAGCCCCTATAATGTAGTTTAACGCTGTGAAAATTAGTATTTAAATATAATTTAATGCCGTCCGATTAAACTCACAAACCTTCGTTTTACATAAAGCAAGAAAATCCTGTGAACTTGTCAACGGTGTATAAAACAGAAATAAAACAGAAATAAAACAGGCCTAGTGCTGCTGGAGAAAAGCCGCGTCTCACCACACGCACTTCAATGTGTCTCTGACTTTATAGACATTACAAACTAACTTGAAACAACTCACTTCACATGCATCAATACATAAGAAATATAGAACAATAATAAATCAAACTTTTTTTTCTCTCACATTGAACGAAGAAATAAAGGTGGTTTAGTGGCTATTCTGATTCGCAAACAAAACCGAACCAAGAAGCTAACAACAACACGGATCTAACTACACCCGTTATTAAATGTATGATATGATATCGAAGCACAAAAACTGACCTTTAGGTAACATTTGTGAAAGCTTTTTGAGTCTCTGAAATGGCGTCTTCTCACCCAAGAAGTTTTAACTTTTGCTTTCAATCCCAAGAATGTAAAACTGCAGACCAGAGATCTCCAAAATGGGGCGGGAACTCCAAAAGTGGGCAAAACCTCCAAAACTGGTCGCGCAAAGACTTTCCTCCCAGCTAACATTGGTCCGACGGCAACGTCGTGTCCCTGGCCAAAAATAGTCGCGGTAGGACGGCATAAATCCGTAAAAATATGTAACACAGAACTCTGCCTAAAAATGCATTCAGATACGTTTGTACATGCATACAGTTCTCTGGGGTTGCATATATAATTATTACTTTAAGTTTTAGCTCCGTGTAGTGCAATACATACACTGTTGTGAACCAGTTGTGAGAGGACGTCCACAAGGTGACGTCCTTTACACGTGCATTTATAGTCCATCATGACCCTGTATGAAATCAGTATGAAATATGCAAAAGCAATTGTGCTTACACCTTGATTATTACTGTAATACTTTATTTAAGTGCCCCAAGTAGTTTTAAGACGACCACGTCTAGTCAAGCATTACCCATTCAAAATAAATAAAGAAATAAGTAAATAAGTAAATAAAAACAGGAAATCGTAATGAAATAAACGTAATTTGTATTTCTATCTTGTTTAATTAATATTCACAAAGTGCCATATGGTTAAGTGATTGCAAAGCCACTGAATTTTAGTTATAATTCTACCCGTTTTCCATAAATTTCAATACGATTTTATTATTTTAAGTTTATGCATATACATATAAAACAGATATCTCTGGTCAACATTTGAAGTCTGAGTTGGGTGAAGATTACCAAAACTGTGCTGCCAAGATGTTGCAACAAATCTCGCGGTGGGATAGATTATCTCGCGATAGGATAGATTATCTCGCGATGGGATAGATTATCTCGCAATACAATACATTATCTCGCGAGAAAGCCTTAACGTTTTTCTTTCCATAAACACAAGGAAAGCGCATCGGTGTGTTGTAAGGCTTTACAAATTATTCTACTAAAATCTACTGGTGGGTAAGTACATTTTGTAGTATTTTATTAATGTGGTCGAGTTGTACTTGTTTGACACGAAGGAAAATGAAGAAATAATGCGCACATTGTCAACTGAAACGTAGTTTGAGTTTGGCTAAAATTAGCTAGTATGCTAAAAGTTTTTTTTAAATTAATGCTTGAACAACAAATACATATCTAAAGTGTCAAGGGTATACACAAAATGTTTGTATAAAATAACACAATGAAATGAAAGGACTTCCTAATTCACAATAACTTAAAAGTAGCGAAGAAATACACAGATTGTATAGCTTTTTTGTTTGTAATCTCCTTTATGGTGCTTATATAAAAATCTAATTCCTTAAGTACCACAGAAAAAAAATAGGTTTCTGATTGCTTAATTTTTACAGTAAACAGTTTAGATATGGGTTAAACATTTATATAAATTTGTTAATATTCTAATTTGTCATATGTCCTTGTATGTGATAAAGGTAAAATTGTGTGCCCAACACATTTAGATGCAACGTGCCCGACCCCTGACTTGTTCAACACTACGTTAAGTTGTAAGTTTTTGACTGCTTTGTGTAATATTAAAAAAAGAAATCATGCTTTAAAAAAATTGCTGTTTACTTTTAATAGTCATTGAACCTTAATCTATGTTTCTCTGTATGTTCTCAGTGGATGTTCAAATCACACCTGCACGTACAAACCTATCAACATTCACGCCTTCACCAGTAGCAAGTATGTGATATCTAAAGTCATTTGCAAATTGCAAATCACTATAACAGTCAAATAACATCACTTCTTGAATGTTTTAATCAACAGCTGGGCTGTCACACTTCCAGGAGGAAAGAACAGGTATGCCACCAAAAATTACTGTGAATGTGCTACAGTTCTCAATTGATTTTTATATCATCATTACTGAGTTATGGAATTAATGTCCCCTTCCATGGCACAAGTAATTTTATCACTTCATTCAGCAGGTATGCAAGGTTTAGATGTAAGATATTGTTTGTGAGCTTTCATTTTGGATAATAGGGTCCTCTTTCCATTATGTGGATTTATAGGACAAAAGTATGTTATTGTTAGAACGTTTAATAGTAAAATTGGACAGTATATATATATATATATATATAATCCATTACCATATATATTCATAGTACAATTTGACAGTGAATGCTCCAAAACTAACACATCATATGTAATATTACCACAAAGGACAATTTAATCCAACCTCACTGGATCTTCAAAGACAGAGGCAAAGGACCACATCATGAAATGGCTAATATGTCCCCATTCATAGTACAAAGTGAAATTCTCCAAAACTAACATGTTCTTTTTAATATTACCATGAAGGACAATTTACTCAAACCCTACTGGATCTTCAAGTAAGACCGAGGCAAAGGCCCACATCTCATGAAACGGCTACCCCCAGAAGTATTTTAATTTTTTAATTTTTAATTTTCACAGTGTGGTAATGTGTATATAACTTAAAGTGATTGCAAAGCTCTTTATAAACATCTTCAAAATTCCATAGATAAAATGGTCCTTTATTTCTATTACTTTTATTTTTTCCAACAGTGGATGCACAACATGACACCAGTGGAGGTCGAGGTTAACATCAACAACACTCGTGGACCCATGGACACATGTTGAGGCGTAAGTGCTAATGTTTAAAAAATTATCAATCTAAATGTGTACGACCACAAAGTAGCTTTTTTTTTTCCCTGTTACAGGGCGAGACAAACACAGTCCTGTCAATTACAGAATAAATGTTTACTCCATGTTGCCCTGTAATACCAGCTACAGCATCTATAAAAATTTGAAGAATATGTTATGATTTTGAATGTCCAAGTGACACTTTTAAGATGTTGTAGTACTAATCAAAAGATTACATGGTTAATGACACTTTATTGACACTCCAAGGGTGCAATTCAGGTCACGACCCCATTGTCATTGTAAGTAGTACATCAGACCTTAAGTAAACTTTCAGATGATCATTCGCCAGTTTTGGTCTGTTTGCTCTGTTAAAATCTCTAACCACAATGTAAGATTAACATTAGAAGATGTTTCAAAAGATTAACTTCTGTGAAATTTTTAAAACATGTATTTATGTCTTTTGTGATTCATTAATTTACATTAGGGTGCGATTTGTCTTGTAGGGTCACATAACGAACAGCCATCTGTCAGACAGAGAATTCAGGAACCCTCTTCCAGGCCATGTGCCAGAACCGAATGAGGTATTGTAATTTGTGTCATGTCATTCACATAAAGAGGATTCATAAACTAAATTCAAATTCTTATTTTTTTTTACACTTTTCATTTTAATGTCTACATAGTATTGTCTCCAGTCCCAAATTCTTCATTGCCATCCCAGTCCCAGACGACCCCCCAGTGTATGTGAGAACTTTGCTGTTGCATCTTATTTTATACACATTACACCTTAATGACAACACAGCCTAATGTATAAATACATACATTTCTCAGAATCAGAATTCATACAGTTAAAAATATAGAGGCTACAATGTCTGTCAATGCACAGCAGCCTTATTACTCACAATTGAATATAGAATAGAACAGGTATAGCCAACCCTGGTCCTCGAGAACCACTGCCCTGCTTGTTTTCCAGCTGTCCCTGCCCTTCCAGCTTCTGATTGACAACTGATCCATTACTAATCAGCAGTATGTAAGGCATGGATAGTTAGAAAACAAGCAGGGCAGTGGCTTTCGAAGATCAGGGTTGGCTGCCTTGGATTTACTCAACGTTAATGATTATATGGCTACAGTAATTGACGATGTAGAATTGGACAGACAGACATTGGCAGACATTCTTGTTAAAACTGCCTTCAATAATGTACACAATGGTCCTGAAACTCTGATAACAGCATTTCCTAATGTTGTGTTGCTACTTGACAGCTGCATTGCGGAGAGAGCACAGAAGTGAGGGTATGTATGTTAATAGTCTTTTCCAGCCATGGGGTTGTCATATTCAAAATTTAATGTACATTTTACACTTATATATTTTATTAATTTTTTTATTTACATTTTTAAATAGGTGGCACCAGACCCTCACGGAGCGCTTACCCTATGTCAACTGCAAGTAAGGAATGTGATGTGAATATGTGACATTTACAACACTGGCCATAAAGTAAAAAAAAAAAAAAAAAAACAGTAAAGTCTGTAAATGTTCTGAGTTTGTTATCATCCTTTGTTAGAGGTTCAATAGTTGTTAACTAAAAATCGAATGGCAATATTGATACCAGTGTTTTTGCTCTGTCAATTCAGTCTTGCTCTTCAGTTTTTGCAGCCCTATATTCACCGAAATCAGCAGGCAATGAAGACTGATTTAGGTTCTAAAAAAACAGTCAAGCCCTTTTGGAGTTTAAGTAGTCTTGTTTGAAGGGTGTGTGTATATATTAATGTGCTGATTTTTCTTTCAGGATTCCAAAGGAAGGTCTTTTTTTCATGCTGTTTGGTTTAAAAGAAAACTTGTGAATATCTGCCATTCTGGACCCTGGCAAGTCTACATCATCTTTTAAAAGACTGGATTAAGAGAGTGACCTAAAATCCTTTGAAGAATACATCAAAGATGATGAAAAGAAGTGGATCTGTGTAAGTTCCAAATTTAACAAAGCATAGGTGTATTATATTTGTGTATATACATACATACATACGCGCACACACACAGAGAACTGTGTACTTTTTATAATATCATATCACATTATTTTGACTGTGGTGTCACTTTTAGGTTCAGCAACTGTCCAGAGTTGGTGGATCTTCTGTCAGGGACTGCGTTAACCAAATCATGAACAGGTATGTATTTACCTTGCATAGTTTGTGTGTATTGCTGCATAATATTTCAGGAACAATGTATATGATTGCCACAATAATAAACTCAGCCTTTGATTTTACTTAAGTTCATGATTTATTGTCACACACTATTATATCTCCTTATAAACATGCCTGTTTTTGTGTTGAAGTTTTAAGATGTCAGTACTGACTCAGTTAGGCAGACTGAAAACAAGGCATCACCGTATAATAGCAGTGTAAGCAATGAATGAGTCATTACTTGTCACAAAAATTCTGGATATGGAAAAGGACATAGTTCAGAGTACTTGTTACATGATAGATGGATTGATATGGTTGTGAGAGTATTTGAACATTGCCATGATGCACACTACTGTTAATTTGTAATATTGACCGCATGTTAAAATGTTTCTGAAGTGAAGTAATACTGAATCATTTCTTTCACAGAGTCATGTCAAATGCCTTAATGGCCAAATTCAATATGAGGGGTGGTGGCCAACATGACAAAAAGCCTTTCAAAGCTACAGCTTTGTACTATGTAATTCAAGGTAATTTTGGCCTTATGACATTAAAAAAAAAAAATCTCATGTTCCTTGTCTATTATTTATTTAAAAGACAACCTGTCTTTAATAGAAATGTCCTGTTCACATTCACACAGTTGCACATCTACTTTATTTTTAAAAGACTAATGCTGTTTCTTTAATAGCACACATCAAAAAATGTCTTTTATTCATAAGATTATTCTAGACTAAAATAACATATAATACTTATTGCTTACTTGTTACTAATGCTTCTTTCATGAAACTGAAAAGTCTTGTTCCATTGTATTTTAAATGTAGTTGTATAACCATAAAGGCATTTTCAAAATAAGTGCATGTTATTTAACTCAAATGTTGCCAATTTATTTAAAATATTCATACTCTCTTCCCTCAGATGGTGGAGTCCAACTGCCACAGATTCCGAAATTGACACAGCAATGGCAGAACACCTAAAACATGCTCAAGGATAAGCTGGGGGTGGTGGCTATAAGAAATGAGCTGTGCTACAGAAATGTGCTATAGTAAACATTTTGAAATAATAGTAAATAAATAAAGATTATAAATATACATATGTGTTCACTTTTATTCTTTACTTTGGTTATGTTCTTGTTTGAATAATGTCTACTTAAAATTAATGTAAAGCTTTGAGAAATTTGCTACACACTCAGAATTACCCACATTATACTATTTCTATTTTAATGTTTGTATAGTAGCCGTTTAACAAATGGAAGACATTTAAAAAATGTTATATGCACAAAGTATGTTGTAGTAAATTAGTTAATTGCTTAAGTCCACAAACAATGTGTTATTGTTTGTAATTTACACGTGGTTAAAACGTTTTGTAGACGTTCAGGTCTGACTGGACCGTTTTTGGACCATTTTAGAACTTGTAGTAAGTTAAGTTGTCTAAACCTCCAGAATGGGTGTGTGACTATTTTATATGTAGGCTTATATACTAAAATTATATTAACACATTAAATTAAATTAATACACAGTATAGACATGCAGAAGATGACACATTTAGACGTCCAGGGACGTCCAGAAAAGACGTGCAATTCACGTCCAGATAACGTCAAAGACGTCGGTTCAACTTTCATTTTGGAACTATTTTTCAACCATGACGGGACGTGTCGGAGGGACGTCTTTTCAACGGTCCTTACACGTCCAAATGTTTGCTAAAACTAAGCTTTATAAATTAAACATTGTTTGTAGTTGTTCTCAAATAAAATAAACTACGTTATATAAATAAATATGCTCAGTGAGAGCAGAGCCCTGAAGCTCGTGGTCAGTGGTTAATGATATAAACGGGAATCACCCGTGAGCTGTCCCAGTGACGCGCAGCGGAAAGTTTTACTCAATCGCTTTGTTTTAAGCAACGGGGGCGTCCCGCGGCTTGAAATTTGCAGTGTAGCAAGGGGTAGTGACGCTGGATGTAACTGAAAAAGTAACTTTTTCCAGTGAGGTCTAGTTGGGGAGTTACGGAACGGCCCGGTGATCTCATATCACACAATTTTATTAACTGTTTATCTGCCACGCTATTCAGCACCAATCACACCGTGCAGTCAACTTCACTGGTTAAGGTTAGAGTCAGGTGTGGGGTAGGTTCAGGGGTTAGCATTTGTATAGTTTAGGAAATCAACACTGAGATCAGTGTTGCCAGATCGGGTTGACGATTTCCAGCCCAAAAGCTCACCAAAACCCGCCCACTTCAACAAAAACCAGCCCAAAATTTTTACTGCCAAAATAATGTGATGGAATTTTATTGCCATGTCAATCAAGGTTGATAAGGGCCATTTTTATCTCCTTAAAAAATAAAGATGACAAAATAAAATAAAGATAAATCAGTTTCACAGGAATATGGATCAAAACAGGGCAAATGCATTAAAAGGGAGTCAGAAAATATGCTTAAAATGCCCAGAAATATTTTAATAATAATAATAATAATAATAACGATTAACAACAATAATGTGCTTACCGTTGTCTTGTGCTTTATCTTCAGACAGAACTACAGCACGGTTTTCATAAAGTACACATTTTAGAACATCATGCAAAACTTTGCAGTTAAAACTGTTCAATCCAGCAGCTGTCAATGCCAAGTATACCAGAGCAGTCTGGACTGTTTAAAAGATGTTCTGATGCAGGACAGCATCGTATAGTCCCCATATTCAGTTTTGATTTTTATTAAATCATTCAACTGTTCTCTTATTTCAGTTACAATTATACTTAGAAATCTTCTATTCATCTCTCACTACATGTAATCCACGTCGTGAGTTTTGAGTCACTCTAAAACTTTTTATCGTGTAACTTAGGCCACTTCGCCATCGCAATCACTCAAATAAAATGAATGAATGAATATATAGCTGCACATTCAAAATCTTGCCCTTTATAGCGCCAAAACTCCGTCACTCACGAGTCATCACATCTCACCAACACAAAATATGGTAACTGATTGACAGGTCTCTGTTAAATGATGTTGATGACTGCACTACACATTTTTTTACTGTGATACTTTGAGCTCGAACATATTAAAATAACATGACTAAAGATAAAAGCGAAGAAAAAAGCAGCTGATTGGATGGCTTTTAATTGTTTTAAAGCAGCCCAAATTTTGTCTACCCGCCCAATGCGTTATTCTCCGGTCCAAGCCGATCAAAAGAAGCCCAATTGGGCGACAACCCGCCCAATCTGGCAACACTGACTGAGATTGACACAAGCAATAAAACCTTTAGAATCAACTGTGGGGCGGAGTTTGCGCTTAAGTGGATTGGGGGGAAAATTGTGCATGCGTGTCATGTGCCTGTCTGTCAATGGGAGGAAGTCATGCCCTATTTTGGAGCACCCACCCCATTTTGGAGATCTCTGGTTTGCAGTTATATATACTTGGACCTAGTTTAGACTGGATTTAAACCTTTATTCTCTAGTTTGTCCTTCAACAGTATATTCCTACAGTACATTATAACTGTTACAACTGTTTCATTAACGTCAAATACCTCACAAAGCCCTGTTCAATGTTTGCTTATTAGATGCATTGTGCTGTTCAACCTTGTATGCCCCAATCGTAACCTTGTAATCAAGTTCTCCTCACCTCTGCTCCAGTCTGATATTCTTCCCTTACCCACTGACTGTTGAATGCATTTGACACAAGTGCCTGCCTTTGGTATCTGAATCCCAATGCTGCTGCCTTACTGTCAAAATGTTCTTTTTGATAATTGATTTCATTTTTGACCTACTAAGGGGAATCTGGATATCGACTATTTACCATTATATGGCTTTTGTTGTTGCTAAATTATCTCCCTCTTCATTACCTCTCAACCCAATATGAGCCGGAACCCACAAAAACTGTACTTTTATACTGTTTTGCTTAAGTGAATATAATTCTTGAATAATCTCTATTTTCATATCTTGTCTTGTTTCTGACTTCTGCTCATTCAAACTTATTAAAACTGAACTAGAATCTAAACATATTATTGCCTTGGATATTTTAACTTCATTAATCAATCTTATTGCCACAATTATTGCAAACATCTCTCCAGTATACGCTGATCATTACAGTCAGTGATATTCTACTGCTCTTATTGACTTTTAACTTGGGTATCACAAATGCAGAGCCCACATGACCTGTTTTTGGATCTTTTGAAGCATCTGTGAAAATGTGCATCGACCCCATATGGTCCCCTACATCATATACCTCTGTTTCATAGGGCCCTTCTTTCTAATAAGCTTAGATCAACATTTGGTTGGGGCAAAACTCACAATGGCACTGGAGATAAATGAATTATTGGAGCACATCCAACCTCTTCCGGTCTCATCTCTTTTATTAATTTACCCACTCTCCATTCAAAACTATTACACTTTTTACTGACCTTTTAAGTTTGCCCAATAGGACACCATTAATTGTTGTCTTCTTTCTGTAATGGCGTTTCTCCCATTTCTACTTGAAGAGCTGAGACTGGAGAAGTTAGACACGCACCACAACAAATTCTTAGGGCTTGAGACTGAATTCAATCCAATATAATTAAATCTGATTTGTTTTCAGAGCAGTATATTAAAAAATCGTAATCCAGTACAGATCTTATCATGGATATATAAATAGTTTTTAAAGCCAATCCATCTGACCCGAAATACACCTCATCACATTCACTACTCGCTTACATCTTCCCACCATCTTTTCTAAATGTTCTCTCCAGGTTAATCTACTGTCTGACCATAGCTGACCATAGAAATCAGACTATATTTACACGTTCTAGTTCTTCTTTATATAATTTTAACTTAATATCTACTTTCCTCTTCATATTTGTAAAATGTATTATTTTTGTCTTTTCCACCGAAAACTTAAAAACATTTCCCCTTGACCACTTTTCTGCTTCATCTAATGCATGTTGCATTTTCTTTATATTATACTCTATATTCTTTCCTTTATACCAAAGAGCCCCAACATCAGTCCCATATGTATCCTTGAGAAATCATCATTGATCATGATGAGGAATAACAGTGGACTTATTAAACTGCCCTGGGGTGCTCCATTATCGATTCAAAACCCTTAAGTAGGCGCTAGATTGATGTGCACATGCCCAGTAGTCACAGCTGTCTCTGAAGGCTGCGTCCGAAACCGCATACTTTCTAAATAGGTACTTAATTACTTACACAACGAGCACTAAAAGAGTATGCATTATACAGCATAGACATATAGTCTTGCCTACGTGCATCTGCTTATTGCCTACTTCTGTTAATTCCTTTGCATCCTTCCATTTTTATTTATAAAATATTTATCAAATCTATCTATTCTTTTTTAATCATAAAGATGTATTGTATTGTAAGGATGGCGCTGAGGCTGAATTGGAATCTATTAGCAGAAGCTTATTGTAGGGGGTTTTAGCAGACAGAAATGTTAAAACAGGCAAAGTGTCAAAACCAGAGTAACAGTCCAATCTGTCACCATACACAGGGGTAATCCAAAAGACGAGGGCGATTAGGTGGGCAGAAGGTCCAAACACAATCATCAGTCTGATCAGGCAGTCAAGACAAGAGGGATAATCCAGATAATCCAGATAAACGGTAGTCAGGAAAACAGGCAGAAAATAATACACAGAATAGGCAAACCAAAAAAAAACACAACAAGAGAAACGCTCGGTAAGGCAGGTAAACTGGCAATACTTTGCAAAGGCCATGTGCTCAGTCTCTGGCTTACAAAGCCACAAAACAGGAAGTGAAAGGAGAAGCAGAGGGAGTGGCACACAGTCAGTTCTCAGGCGAGGGCTCCCTCTGCTGGCTTGGCATTACATGTATATTAACTCAAAGTCAAACTATATCTGCTAAATTAATAAATGTATTAAACCTTTCTGTATTTTCACTACATGTTAATTTTCAATTCAATTCAAATTTATTTGTATAGCACTTTTCACAATACATATCGTTGCAAAGCAACTTTACAGCAAATTAAAATTTTTACACTATATGAAGTAGTAGCTTACTAGTGGTGACTATGTCAAGTTGATGTACATATGGCAGAGATGTGTGGTAAAGATCAATTAATGACGTAATTAAACAGACAAGGAACACCACAAATTAGTAGCAAATTTCAGTAGTGCTGTATGTTGTTTCAGGGTTGGCATCATCTGAAGTCCTCTGAGGGGTTGACATCATCTCTTCTTAAGTGTTCTTAAGAAGCCGTGAGACACACTTAAGCTTGTGAATTCCTAGTTACCACGGGATGTCAATCCCATGGCAGAAACAGAGAACAAATAGGAACATAATTAGCGTAGCTGCTGTTCAAACTAAGCAAAGAAAGATTTGTTCAACCAGAGCTAAAAGATTAATAATGAACATTTGATCAGATATAACTGCAGGAAAAGTTTATAAGATGCATTATTTGAATGCTTGGCTAAAAAGATGTCTTTAATCTAGATTTAAAGTGAATTGTCATGATAGTTCTGTTTTTAGAAACAATTTCATTCTTTGTGGTGTTGCAGCGCCATGAAGTGGACAAGCCCCACTGTGTTACTAGGTATCCTCAGAGCCAGACCTTACATAAATGCACCAAATTTGGTGAAAATATCTCACTCTTTTTAAGAGTCATAGCTATTTATGTATGCATGTATACATTTGGCTCTCTTTTAATTTTCATACAATTTGAGTGTTTGTATGGGGTTTTTATGGTATACTGAAGGATTGTCAACCACATTTACTTAGAGGTGTGAGTCTTGAAACGTCCCATTTACACAGCGTCTTACAGTTGTGTCTAGAGTACTGTCTGTATGAACGAGCAACGAGAGTCAAACCCATGTTTGTTATCAGTAACCATAGCGACAGTGGGAAAAAGCAATATCAAAGATCTCCATACAACTGAACAGTCTTATCACTTTTTGACTCAAAAAGAGTACAGTCGAGCTGCAAGTTCATCAATCAAATCTTCATTAACCAACAGCAGCTTTTATATCTGGATTGAAAGCAGAGAATTTGAGTCATGTGTCAGAACGCAAAACTGATGGGAACAGTGACTAGATCTAAACCTTCAGATGACACACAGCTCTTATCTGTGTCTCCATAAGTTATACCAAAACCACACTTGAAAACCTGCAACTCATGACACACATGCTTGTGCATCAAACCTTCTATTTATACCTTCAAAATAGCAGCAGGTCAAATCAGCTCAATGTCTCTAATACTGGATATTGTCTCACCTGGGGTCAAAGGTCACTGGTTCATTACTGAGGTCAGGAGGATGAGGAGTTGATCCGTCACTCTTCAGAGACACACTGCTGTGTCTCTCACTGCTTTCTTTATCCATACTGAGAAACTGATATAAGGCCTGTATATAGAAACAAAACAAATGATAACACGACAATACATCCAATATTTCTACAAATAATGCACAGAAGGGAATGGTGCCGAGTCAAATAATAGTAAATAATTACATAAACAAACAAACTTGTGTTGGTTCATCATGTGTGACATCTTAGTGATGGAAATTTCAGAACTGTTCTGACTGTTTTCCAAAGTGGACAATTTCAGAATGAGAGGAGAAACATTTGTCATACTCTGTTGTCACAAGCACGGTCTCTGTGGCTCCCTCTGACTGCCGCCAGCGGGAACCCTCTCCGGAATACTAGCACTCCATTTCCCATCTACCCCGTACCTGGGCCGCCACTTCCGGTTCCGGGTCCCCCCGGGTTCACTTCCACCAGTCGGCCATTTTAGGCACGCCGCTTCGGCGTGTTCTTCGCAAAGTTTCGTCTATGTCATGTTAGCGATCTTGAGCGTTTTTCGTTGCCAACCGGACTGTTAAACGTGTGAGTGAACCTTTGCTGCCTGCCCTTTATCGACCTACGCTTTTGTCTCTGATTATTCCCTTTGATCGCCGCCGGCCCCGACTTATTGCATGGACTATCGTTTACCCGTTTGGATTATCTTCACCACACCTGTCCGCCGTTGCTGAACCTTGCCTGTTGACACAGTCTGTTATAATAAAGTTGTTGCACATGGATCCTTCGTCTCCGGATCAGTCATTGACTCGCTTACATCTGTAATCCTTTACACTCGTGATTACCCATCAAAACATATTTCTGTTTAGAGCTCTCAAAAACTGTGATGCTTGTAAAATGGATGACACTGTTGCTTTTAAATCGTTCAGATACTTCCTGAGTCTGAGACGTGTTCATTTTAACCAGAGCAACATTATCCAGCCCTGGATACGGTCTTGTCAGGCCTGCCGAAATCCGATTTCATAAATCATTAGGCTGAATTCATTGTTTGTTCACACACTGTGTCTGTACATATTCCTC
The DNA here is from genome assembly GCF_022985175.1 of Labeo rohita. Taxonomy (NCBI): domain Eukaryota; kingdom Metazoa; phylum Chordata; class Actinopteri; order Cypriniformes; family Cyprinidae; genus Labeo; species Labeo rohita. The sequence continues at coordinate 30,168 of NW_026129357.1, read as the reverse complement.
CGCAGTGCTCACAGTTAGAACTTACTATGCACGCAGACCATACATACTTATACATTCTGGTTGTTTTGTATTGATATATGCAATAAATATCATATTACCCATGCCTTACCACAAGCATTTCAATGCACACTTTGCTACTGACTTTTTGTGGACATGACTAATAAACTTAATTACTCATTTTGTATCCATGAACAGAAAAATAAGAAAGTTAGGTTATTTCTTACATGAAATGAAAAAAAAAAAAAACTTCCGGCAGGACTCAAGTCAGAGCTCACCTGGTTCAGTTCATGAAAACCCTGAAGTGGTTTGAGTCTGAAGAGTTTCTACATGTTCAGTGACTGGAAAACACCCCACTGGACTTTGCTCCCACTGCAACACACAAGAGATGATAGAACACATTTTATTATACTGCAAAAGATACGAAGACGATAGAATGAAGTTAGAAATACAAATTAGAAAACAAAACATGATACTACAGAATTTTAGCTGGTTTGACAACCACCAATAAAACTGAAAGAAGAATGTTTCATTTTATTATTATTATTATTGCAAATGAAAATATTACAACAATTATTAAATAAAAAGAGGCAAACAGACATCATCACAAGAGCTACACAAATCAACAAACTATATCATCAAAATCGGGAAAAAACAACAGACTTACAACAGACTTAAAAATGTCAAATGTTTTAGAAGCCTTTGAGTTTAAAACATTGTAACATGTAAGGGGCACGTTGTAACATGACCATATGACAGCTTAAAATGTTATCTGATCAAATGGAAAAAAATATCCATGACAAACTATTTTGTCAACAAAATAAAATGATTAACTTTTCAAATAAAATAATGATGTTTTTTAAGAATAAAAAAAAAACCCTAATTTTTGAGGTTCACAATGAACACATCGCAACCATGCTTGTGATGGCCCTGATCGCAAAACACAGCTATACAGTATAGTTGAAAACAATGTGCACAAATAGATGAAACACATTCAGACATTCAGAAAAACACTCCCCTCCCTCCAAACACAGCTCTCATAGAACACCAGACACATAAACAAGCCAAAATGCTTTACATTTTCTTGAAATAATAATTTCTCAACATTAAACATCGATTGTCAGTCTTTATTCACCTGTTTCTTGTGGTTTCTTTTTAAATCCATAAAAGTAAATAGTGATAATTACATGGCTAATGTCATAGAATAGCATAGTTTAATAATAGGGGGGCAGGTTGTAACGCAGTGTTACAACGTTCCCCATCAAGCGCGACTGGAATATAAAAGTGGTTAATGTCTTCTGCTGACTTGCCAAGCATTACTAAACTATCTGAACTGATAAATAACAGATTGGCAATTAAAATAATAGCAGGTTTGTCTCATTTTATGAATACTAAAACAGAAAAAAAAACTTACTTTACTTTTAATATTGTAAAATAAATATTCAGCAATATCATCAAAAGGCTTTTGAATTTTGGCGCACTTTTTTCTTTTCTTTTGTATAGTGTTGCTATGGCAACTAGTAAATACTGTAAATTTAGTTATGCTCGCATATGTGGAAATATTTAAACCACATGTGTTACAATCAACCCTGCGCACCCCTATATACATATATGAATATTTGAAGAATTTCAGACATATCAATAGGCATAATATTTTAGTCAAGCAACCTTATCAACAATAATAATGATATAGAACAATTATGTAACCAGGATTACAGTGATAAACTGTGTTTAGCAGCGATACTGTGAGTGTTTGTACACAATTCATTTCGTGAACTGAGTGTTAAATCAGCGCAGACACAAAAATAAAGCAGACGATCAGGAGACGGGATTCATTTATACATCAGTTCACTTCTATGATTTATAAACAACTTCCTACTTTATTGAACAAACATGATCATTGTATTTGTCTCCTGCAGGAATAAGAGGAACATCATGCAGGATGCGGGCCTCACTTCAAAAGTTCACTTCAATGATTTATAAATGAGTTCATGATTAGGTGATAATGTACTTTTATCCGATTTGATGATCAGAAAAATATGAAAGAAAACGTATTACTGTTCTGAATCTTATAGAATTCAGTGCTTCTGATCTAGACTTTTAATTTCTGGATGCCAATGAAAAACATTAACATTTAATTAATAAAACTTATGTCAGATTTCATAACTGTTCACATTTGGATCTTAGAAAAATTATTTTACAACTGAGTGTGTGTGTCTGTTGTTTAATCCGACACAGAGAAACTGAGGAGTTCAAATAAAGCCTGAATCCAGCATAGAGGGGTTCAGTGAATGTGGTGTTGAATGTGTGTAAGTGTGTGAGTGTGTGTGTGTCAGAGATGCTGTAGAAGGACAGAATGCCGGACGACCAGTCCAGATACACTCCTACTCTATTAGAGGCAGAAGAACAGGCAGGTATATCAATGTAGTTAATATTGTGACAGATAATAATTCTGTCATCAGAGCAGTCCAAATTCCAGGATTTGTCATTGAATCCAAACGCACAGTCACTCCCTTCTTTCCTGTTGATTCCTTTATACGTCAATGATATTTCAGCATCTCCGCTCAATTCAGTCTCCCAGTAACAGCGTCCAGTCAGACTCTCAACACACAGAACCTGAGGATATTCATCAAATCTCTCTGGATGATCAGGATACGGCTGATCTTCTATTACATGCATAACCTTCCTGTTCTCATCAGACAGCATGAGTTGAGTGTTTGCTGTGTTTGGATCAAATGTGAGATCACAGGCATCTGAACACACAAAGAAAGAAACATTGAGAACACAGGATCAGTCACTGTATATGTGCACTGGATTGGGTGGTGCATAATGACATGGGTATTACAATGTAAAGGTGGTTAATGAGGACACTGCCTATGTCACCCTCATTCAAAAGGCTTAAAAATGTATAGGGTTTGTATAGTATAAAAACCATTACGCCTATGGAGAGTCCCCGTAAAATATAAAAAGCAGTGTGTGTGTCTGTGTGTGTGTATGCCTACACTTTCTTGGTCCTGCTGTCATCATGTTTTCTCCTCCATGATCCACACTATAAACACACAAACACACATTAATGTAGATTTGCATCATTCACACACAGATCACTGTATCACACTGCCAAACATACTTGAGTATCTCTAGTTTATAGTTTGGATCGTCCAGTTTGTGTTTGAGCAGCTGGACTCCTGAATGTCCTGGGTGATTGTAGCTCAGATCCAGCTCTCTCAGGTGTGATGGGTTTGAACTCAGAGCTGAAGACAAATAACCACAGCCTTCCTCTGTCACCATACAGCCAGACAACCTACAGATGGATCAAAACAGCCTCATTATCTACAAAACACACATTAACACTAAACTGTTCTGTGAATATCATTCATAGTGTGTGAAGTTGTACAAGAGTTTTCTTTACACTTCATGTATTTAATACCAATTTATTAACTCCCTGGGGCCGACAATCAGCTCACTTTTTTTAAGATCAGTGCGAAAGACACTAAAAATACTCTGTCGATTTTGGTCACACAAATAAGTGTTATACATCATCAGAAACCATGAAGTGTATACTTTTATTTGTGCACACTCGCAATAAAAATGGAACTGTGTGCTTCTTAAAAATAAAGAAAATACACAGGGTGCTTTCTCAGTCTTCACTGTCTCCGCAAACGGCTTTTAGAAATGCGTCAATAAAATGAACCTAAACACTGCGAATACTCGGCACACCGACAGGAGATACATATCTACAGAAAACTTGATATCTCTACTTTTAAATAAATCATCAAGTCTTTTCAAAAACAAATATTCTGCGCTAAAGTAATCTTTATGAAACCAACATGATGTACAGTTTTGCCCTCAGAGCTAATTATTTTTAATGTGATCACGCCCAAGAGCTACATTCGCTTTTGATATGATAAATAGCCACGTGCGAGGCGCAGCATGTTAGCGCCCACATCATCGTAAACAAAGCTTGATGATTCATCAAGTTTATCTCGGCTACTGTTCATTTCTGGAAGAAGACGCACTGAGAGGAATTGCAGAATTTATCTCAGAAAAAAGACGACGCACTGAGAGGAATAACACAGAATTCACCTCAGATGAAGAACACAACGCGACGCGTGGCTGATCCAGAGGAAGAGATCAGTCTGATGAGTAAGTCATGTTTCTTTTTTGCATTAGTTAACGTGTTATTTTGACATAAGCTTGAACACATTTATTAGCTTTTTTTTCCCCAAACTACGATTCCTGGCTAAAATGTTTGAAATTGAGTGAAACATTTTGAAAATGATAGGTAGTTGATTGTGTCTGAATTTCTTATGACACGATTTAGTTTTCATGTTCTATATAATATGAAACAAAATACAATATAAAAGTAATATGAGTGTACACTGTAACATGATAATTACTATGAGTCTAAGAATGTCTAGATCATGTTTGTTATTAATACTCTGTTTCCAAATAGAGTTTTATAATGTGCTAAACGATAATTTGTTTCTCAGATATAAAATGTCCTTTTTTAGACAGTACAAAGCATGCCTGAATCTGTGACTACAAGATCGTTATATACGGATGCTTCTGATATTAACATACTCAGAGATGTTTTTTGTTTTTGTTTTTTAGTGTTTATTTTTATTCTTTTATCTTGAATCCACAGAAAGAAGCAGCAAAAACTTAAATATCATGTATGATTTACTAGTTTCACTTGCTGAACAGGAATGACACAAGGTCTGTTCACATCTCTGTGGTTGGATCAGTGAGTACAGTAATGTGTCTTTGACCTTGATTACGTATGTTTTTATTATATTGTGTTGTAAATAAAATACAAATGACCAAAACCCCCCATTATCTTACTCTCCTTACATACTTTGTTACCTGCCTCATAGAGGGGACGGCCTTTTGTCTCTCAGGTGTGAATCACTAAATATTCATGGCCATTGTCACTCCCTCGCATACAGCTTTCTATCACAAAACATGTCTTAGAAAATTTACATCAATATATTGTTTTCTTGTGAAAGAGCAAGACTTACTAACCACGCATAATATTTTTTTTTCTAAAAAACGCAAACATGTACATCCATTTTGCTCACATATTACTGTAGCACAGTTTGTGCTGAATACAAAAAAAATATAAGTTGGCCAGTAGTATGTTATAAGTAGCTGAAATAAGCACAAATATCAGGGCATGTCAAAACATCTAAAGGGCCCCAAAATCACCTCAGACCCCAGAGGGTTAACCAATGTCTTTGCTGCTGACCTTTGATGATCCAATTCAACCATACTAATAAGGATAAAATTACTTTAGATAAACATTTGAGCTTATTTTTTTAGTATTGTAATAGTCTCCTGCATTTTACTGTACAGACGTGAGTTTACTTTTCCTTCAGCCTGAGGCGTCCTCATTTTACTTTGGTGTGAAAGGGCTTTTACATTTGCCAAAATTGAACTTTTTATATTAAAAAAAACAAAAACAAGAAAAAACAAGCCCTGCCCAGATTTAAAGTAATATAAAAGTAACATAATGCACTTTCCATAAAAACATAATTAGTTACTTTTTAGGGAGTAACACAATTGTAATGCATTACTTTTAAAAGTAACTTTCCCCAACACTGCCTACATGATGCTGAAACACCTGGTCTTGCTTCATTATTTCCACTTGCTCTTGCTGCCATTTTACTTTTCATCACTTGTAGCTACCACATCCAATATTGGATGCATTTGGGTTCCTCTTCTTTGGCCGTTGGTTCCTTCTTCTATTTCGACTATGACTTCTTTAATAAACAAACTCCAGTTGGTCCCAAATGCAGCAGCTAGAGTTCTTACTAGAACCAGAAAGTATGACCAGCCCGGTTCTGTCAATACTGCACTGGCTCCCCATTAAATATTGTATAGATTTTTTTTAAAATCTTGTTAATTACTTATAAAACCCTATATGGTTTAGGACCTCAGTACTTGAGCGAGCTCTTATCACATTATAGTCCTACACATCCGCTGCGTTCTCAAAACTCTTGCAAATTGATAATACCGAGAATATCATATCAACCGCGGGCAGCAGATCATTTTCTTGTTTAGCGCCCAAAATCAGGAAGAATCTACCCAACACTGTTCGGGAGGCAGACACACTCTGTCAGTTTAAATCTAGATTAAAGACCCATCTCTTTAACCTGGGATACATATAACACACCAACATATTTCTATAATTCAGATCCGTTAGGATTGTTAAGCTACATTAATTAGGTCAACCGGAACTGGGAACACTTCCCATAACACCCGATGTACTCGTTGCATTGTAAGAAGAATGGCATCAACGCTAATGTTAGTCTGTTTCTTTCTTATTCCAAGGGCATCGTAGCCACCCGAATCTAGCACAAGACCAGGGGAACCTGATGAGTCCTCTCTGACTTTGCTAAAACATGGAACAAACTGCTGGTTCATCTGGCCAGAGGAGAACTTTATTCCATGTAAAGCCAAGCCAAGTATTTGTTTAGGTTGTATGCAGTTCATGTTTATGTTAAATAAAACTGCACTTGGGTTCTCAGTAGACTCATATTCAATGGACTATCATTTGAAATTCTTATTAAATAAATACTGCATAGTAATGTGTAAAAATCTAAAAACATAGTATGCTCGATTTAAATAATGAGCTTTATCTTGAAAGTTAATGTTTGATGAGTATATGTATGCTTTCTTTAACACAGACAAGTTAAAATCTCCCTTAAATACCTCATTATCTCCAGCTGACAGGTTAGGTTCTTCAGTCCAACAGAGAGCAGCTTCACTCCTGGATCCAGTAGGTCATTGTTACTCAGATCCAGCTCTCTCAGGACACAGTTTGAGGATTGTAGAGATGATGACAAACTCTCACAACACTGAGCAGTGAGATTACAGAAGGACAATCTATAATAACAAAACAAAAAATTATTACACACTAATTAAAATGAGCACTGAGACATTTAACTAACAATTTAATAATTAGTCTAACAATTAACAGTCCTGTCACGTATTGAAGTAGTACTTAAAGTGTATCCCCATCTAACATGTTCACCAACCCATATCATATTCACCCAGAACACTGAAATATAAATAACATGTGAGGCATGTGATCATTTTGTGATACTTTTGCATATTTTTCAGCTGCTTATGCTGACTTTAAGACTTTAAGGCACAAAACTTTGTAAAGCAGTATGTGAAGCACTTTGTGAAAAGCACTATACAATTTAATTCAACTATACATTTCTTTTATTTCAACAAAATCAAAACAACTGAATATGAAAATCAAACCTCAGTATCTTCAGCTGACAGTTTGGACTCTTCAGTCCATCAGAGAGCAGCTTCACTCCTGAATCATGTAGGTCATTGTTACTCAGATCCAGCTCTCTCAGGACACGGTTTGTGGATTGTAGAGTTGATGACACAATTTCACAACACTGAGCAGTGAGATTACAGCCAGAAAGACTGAAAGAGAACAGAACAAACCCATTAACAATCGGATCACCTACAAACTGGGGAGGAAATGGTTACTGGTTCCAGATACAAATTCCGGATGGTTAGTATTTCCAATTCCATATTTGAATTATCATTACAACCAACCTTGATTGAAAAGGCCCCTGATATAATTAGGTCTTCACTTTAAGCTTTTTAATTTTGTGATGAGTGAGTTTCTGCTAGAAAAAGAGCATAAGAAACACCAAGAAACTGTTCTAGAGCTATTGAAAAGAGCCACACTTTTTCTCGTAGAGTAGGATGCAGTGACATGCAAGTGACAATAGAGTAACTTGTAATATGTAACCTATTACGTTTCCAAAAATAACTTCCCAACACTGATGATTACACAAGAAGTCTACATGTCACAACCGGAATCCTTTTGTTCCATGGTGGTTAGGACAAGAGGGTGCGATAAGACCCTCAACAACAACTAAAGGACCATTGTAATCATGAGGTGGAGGGCAGGAGAGACTACATCAATTGCCACCAAAAAAACACCAAAAATGGACAGGAATAATGTATGTCTCCTTATAAGACTGGATCACAAATGATTCGCGCGAACATAGACGCATATATGTAGATCGGGAGGCACATTCCATTCACAAACAAATGTAATCCACTGCATCTTCAGCAGCTCAGATGTCAGGAGTAAATGACAACGGCTATGTTCATTATTACATCCAGCAACACAACACCTCAATCGTTCAATCGGAGATATTCTTGTCTAACTTACATCCCTGCTTCGGCATCAAAACAAGGAAAGTTACTGGACTGTGACAGCTGGTCTGAGGTAAGAGCTCATGTGAGCTCATTCACGTGAGAGACGCGCGAAATGACCGCCCACATCAACTCGTAAACAAAGCAGCAACGTGTTTGTGTCGGATACTTTCGTTTTTGGAAGGAAGCGCTGAGAGGAAAAAGCCTTGTATTTACTCCAGATGAGGACGCGCTGAGAGGAACAGGCTGAGCTTGTTTATCTCACAAAGAGAACGCGAGCGCGGCTACAGGCAGCTGACGAAAGGATCTTATACAGTGTAAGTAATGTTTCTTATTGGCATTAGATAATGTGTTGTTGAGACAAACTTGAACGCATTTACTAGTTGGACTTTTTCCAAAACTATAATTCCTGACTAAAATGTGTGAAATCGAGTGCAACGTTTTGAAATATCATAGGCAACTTTTCAATGCATCTGTAGGGCGTCAGGAATGTTTTATGTTTCATAAACAAATTGACATAAAAGTAGGGCTAATGTTTAGACGATATAAAAGTAATGTATAACTTTTCCTCTGAGAGCACTGTACCAACATCAGATCTTCAACTACATTGATATTCTATTGGTAAAACAAGTTCCTTGACACCTCCGTGAAGTTGGCACCCCATAAAAATAAATAATGACCAAAACTATACCATTCGTTTGTGCTACGTTTGTGCTGATTTGTGCCGCAAAAACGAACGTTTGTGCTGGTTTGGTCGCTCCAAACGGCCCAAATCGCGCGCAGTTCGTTTGTGCTCGATTTGTGCCCGTTTGTGCCGTTAAAATAAACACTGTATCTGTTTTCCTTCCCTAGATATAACCAAAATATTTTCGGGGCTGTGACGTCACTCTCCACCCCAGTTGGTCTAAATCACACAAAACTGGTGTCATTCGTTTGTGCTCGATTTGTGCCGTTGAAATGAACGTCAAATATATTTCCCCTTCTTAGAAATAACAAAAACAATTTGAGGCAGTGACGTCACTCTCCACCCCATGTCGTCCAAATCTCTCCAAACCGGTGCCGTTCGTTTGTGCTGGATTTGTGCCCGTTTGTGCCGTTAAAACAAACCTGGTATCTCGGAGCCCTTGTAAAATATTTGTTTGGGACTGTTACGTAACTCTCCACCCCATATCGTCGAAATCGCTCCAAAAGGTGCCATTCATTTGTGCTCGATTTATGCCGGTTTGTGCCGTTGAAATGAACGTCAAATATATTTCCCCTTCTTAGAAATAACAAAAACAATTTGAGGCAGTGACGTCACTCTCCACCCCACATTGTCCAAATCTCTCCAAACCGGTGCCGTTCATTTGTGCTGGATTTGTGCCGGTTTGTGCCGCTAAAATAAACACTGTATCTAATTCCCTTCCTTAGAAAAAACAAATACAATATGGGGCAGTGACGTCACTCTCCACCCCATGCCTTCGAAATCTCTCTAAACCGGTGCCGTTCGTTTGTGCTCGATTTGTGCATTGATTATATTATATAAACATGCTCGATTTGTGCCGTTAAAATAGTAAAAATCGATTCTTAACGAACATTCGCTAATATTAATAAATTGTATAGCCTATATATAATTATATAGCCTAATTCAAAGCGCTCCCCACACAAAATGGCGTGTTTATTTGTGCTCGATTTGTGCCAGAAATCGTGGTTGTAACTAAAATTCATCTTAAATTGGATATTTAAAGGGAGAAAACTTAAGCACTTAATATACCATTATCTATAGCATGGGTGCTCAACCCTGTTCCTGGAGATCTACCATCCTACAAAATTTAGCTCCAACCCTGATCAGACACACCTGAACCAAGCTAATTATTCTCTTAGGTAGCATTTGATAATTATAGACAGCTGTGCTGGAGCAGGGCTGGAACTAAAGTCTGCAGGAAGGTAGATCTCCAGGAACAGGGTTGGGCACCCCTGATCTATAGGGAACATGTAGCCTATCTGTAATTGCATGGCATGACTGCATTTAAAAGCTAATTTTTCTAGTTTTTCTGTCCCCCTTATAAACGATTATTTACCGTACTGCGTAAGAAAACGAAAAAGGACATAACGGACTGTGGAAAAGGGGCTCGTAGATAAAATAGGCTTAAGCTATAGACTACTGAATGTGTGCGTGGCAGGACAAATCACGGTTCATTGGAAAAAGACTACAAGAAATTGATAGATACTACTGTAGCTAATCACCAAGGTAAATCTATATTTGTATGTATTTGTATATATTTTAATGCATGTTGAAAAAAATAATCTAAATTTAATGAAAACGAATGTTTTGTTGATGTTGTGAGTGCACACAAATCAAAGTAGACTTTTTGCAGTTCCGAATGATATATTACTCTTACCTTTAGCAAAAATGATGGCGTAGATATTAATTAAAAAATCGCAAGTGATATTGCCGGTGCCTCCATGTCTGCGCGCTGTAGCTTCCACACTCCTCATGGATTAAAATGCGCCTAAAAGCGCACATTTATATGTTGAATGTTTAAATTAAAATTGTGAAATGCATTAATTATTTTATATCTATAAATTTTATTTTAGGCAAGTCGTGTTGATTTTGAGAAGGCTAGATATTGTCACGGAGTGAACGAGACGAGAGGCGAGCGGATCCATCTGCGAGCTTTTATTTAGAATACAAGGCAGAGACATCGTAGAAGACAGGCAGGGTCGGCACAATAGCAAACAGGTGTGACACAGGCGAGACGTAGAGAGAGTCCGTAAAGCAGGCGTGGGTCAAACAGGGGCGAACATAATCCGTACGGGGCTAGACGAGAGAGATAAATCCAAGAAAACAAGCGAGGGTCGAAAAGGCAGGCGGCGAGACGAACGAGACGAGATGGCCAGGCAGGAACGCTAAACACAGGAACTAGAAAGACACAGGATAATTATACAAAGAAAACTACAACTCAATACTCCACGCTAACTGAATGAAAGTCCGTTTTTGCGCCACAAATCAGCACAAACGTAGCACAAACAAATGGCATAGTTTTGGTCATTATTTCTTTTTATGGGGTGCCAACTTCACAGAGGTTTTTTAGACTACTGATGATGAGTTTTGCAAGCACTTAAATATCAGGTATGATTTGCTTGTGCTACTTGTTGAACAGAATTCAGAAAACAATTTTCAGGAATTACACACCATCTGTTCACATCTCTGTGGTTAGATCAGTGTGCTTAATAATGTGTTGTTGATCTTCATGATGTATGTGTAACGGAGAGTGAGAGGCGAGAGGCGAGCGGATCCATTCGCAAGCTTTTATTAACAGGACGAGGCAAAGACATGGTCGTACAGGCAGGGTCGAAACAGGAGCAAACAGGAATATCACAGGCAAGACGTAGAGAATAATCCAATAAAACAAGCAAGAGTCCAGTAGGCAGGCGGCGAACAGTCAAAACGGGGAAGCCAGGCGAGGGAACTAAACACAGGGAACAAGGAAACTAGAAAACGCTAACAACAATAATCACAACGACAATACTTTGTGCTCTGCATTGGAAAGACCGGGGCTTTTATAGCGCGCCTGATTGGTCCCAGGTGCTGACCCAATCAGCGCGCTGCATGACGGGAGATGTAGTCCGGGGTGTGGTGCAACAGTCAGAGTGTGTGGATAAGGTGAGAGCGACATCTGGTGGTGAGCGGACCGCGGAACACCGACCAGATTTGTAACAGTATGTTTATATTATACTGTGTTGTAAATAAAATACAGATAATCTAAAACCCCAATCTCTGAATCTTCTCACATTGTTTCTTACCTGACAGTCACAGTCTCATTGATGGGCCGTTAGGGTAGGGCCTTTTGTCTCTCAGGTGTGAATCACTAAATATTCAATGGCCATTGTCACTCCCTCGCATATTCCCTTTTGATCACAAAACATGTCTTAGAAAATTTAAGTAAGTATATTGTTTTTTGTGAACGACTGAACGAGATGATTTTCACATCATTTTGTAGAAAAAAACTCTAGCCTACCACATCCAGTTCTCAAAAGTCTTGTGAACAAATGTTCTGAATGCGTTTCTTGGTCTTATTTCAGTGACTTAAAAAAAATTAGATTTTCACTAACCACGCATAAATGTTGTTTTCTCAAAAGCACAAACATGTACATTCATGTTGCTTACATATTATTGTAGCCCAGTTTGTGCTGATTACAGTGTAACCAGACTTTAGCCATTAATATGTTTTTAAGATACTGAAAAAAGCACAAATGTCAGGGCATGTCAAAACTTCTCCAGAGCCCCAAAACACCCTCAGACCCCAGAGGGTTAATTATGTATATTTTGATTATACTATGTTGTAAATAAAATACAAACATTATCATTGTCATTCCTTCACATATGGCATTTCTAACACAAAATATGTCTTACAACATTTAAATTTACATGTATTGTTTTATATGAATGAACGGGCAGGGTGATTTCATGTCATTTTGTAGCAAAAGGTCTAGTCTACCACACCCAGTACTTAAAAGTCTTATGAACAAATGTTAAGTATGTTTTTATAGCCTTATTTCATTTATTTGAAAAATAGATTTTTGTTTACTAATGACAGGTATTGTTTTCTCAAAAACACAAACTTGTACAGATCATTGCTTGAGGAGCATTAGTGATGTAAGGTTTATCATTTTATAAAACTATATTTGAACACGTAGAACCTGTTGGTAGATAATGTTTTGAATCACCCAATCAACATTTTTGTTCGATTAAAATCATTGTTAATGTTATTATTTTATGTACATTATGTTTATGTAAACAAAAAGGTCATAATGCTGCTAAAATTATTATTATTATTATTTTTCAGAATACACCTTGTTGAAATTATTTCAGTTCGTGTACTAGTACTTCTTGAACATGTTCAACATATTTTAAAAATACTGTGATAATAATGATAACTGTGATCATTCTAATATGACTTTTATCTCCACTACAAATACACATCAACATTATGACCAGTTAACTATACATTATCACTTATAAATTTTTAATACCTCAGTGTCTCCAGCTGACAGGTTGGATTCTTCAAGCCATCTGAGAGCAGCTTCACTCCTGAATCCTGAAGATCATTGTTACTCAGATCAAGCTCTCTCAGGACACAGTTTGGTGACTGTAGAGATGATGACAAACTCTGACAGCACTGACCAGTGAAATTACAGCCAGAAAGACTAGAAAAGAATTGCATAACATTAAAACAATAATGAAATAACAATAAAGACATGTAAAGGAAGATGCCAGTTGTCTGTGCACAGGAACCTGGAACAAAATAATTTAACATTCCAGCCAGAATCACAATAAGATGAGCTCCAGAGTGCGAGGTAATCTGATAATTTTCTCATTCAGGTTCAAGTGATCAATATTCACGTTTCCAGGTGAGTTAAGACTGTTTACATGTTTACCGTGTTGGGGAAAAAAACAACAACAACTTTCTATTAGTGCTACTGGATCTTAGCGCTGCATTTGACACCACTGACCACAACATTCTTTTGAATAGACTAGAAAATTATGTTGCCATTGGTGGAATTGCATTGGCATGTTTCAAATAATTATCTGACCATCATTCATTAGTAGCACTGAAAGAAGAGGTATCATATCAATCACAAGTGCAGTATGGAGTGCCACAAGGCTCAGTACTGGGACCATTGCTTTTCACGCTTTGCATGTTACCTTTGGGAGATATCATCAGGAAACATGGTGTTAGCTTCACTGTTATGCTAATGATACCCAGCTCTATATTTCTTTGCAGCCTGTAAAACATACCAATTTTAAAATTGGTACAACTACATTTTCAGTAGCTTGACAGTAGCTTAGCTACTTTTAAAACAATGTCATGTTTCCAGTAGCTAACTACTTTTTCAGCACATAGTGGTGTAGCGTATTTTGTGAACCTGCAATTGACTGAAGCAGCACAGTGTTTTCTTACAAGATCACATACTAAAATAGTTTGTTACCACCATCTATTGGATTATTGGTGCTTATGACATACATCTAAAAAAGCAACAGGCACCAAACAGCGTCCCAAACTTAATGAGAAGCATCTATAAACTTGATGTCCAACAAAAGAGAACATTTAATAACATGATTTTACCCCACAACATCCGTCAAGAGTTTAAAAATAGCTTTATTTGCTGATCTTATGTGGCTTCTTTTGGTTTATTGTATTGTTGGTTCAAATAAATATTTTATTTAAAACATTTCTCATAAATGCTTATTCAGTTATTTGTAATGTATGTCATTGTGAAAAAAAAGTAATTTCAATGTAGCTAGCTACGTTTTGGTAGTAACTTGTAGTGTAGCTACTTTTTCCAAAGGGTAGCTTGACTGTAGTTTAACTACTTTAACTTATGAGTAGCTTGTAGCTTAAAAAGCTAGTTTCAGAGTACCTTCCCCAAAACTGCCAAAAAGTTCTGCATGTAATCAGTTAGAACACTATCCAACAGTAGACTGCTGCTCTGTCAATTCTTCATCATCAGTTAGAAACCTAGGTGTACCGTATTTCTAGCACTTGTAAAAACGCATTTTTCCATCTTAAGAATAAATCTAAATTACAATCTATGCTCTCAATATCCCTAGAGCTCTATAGACAGATCCTCAGTGAAGACCTTGTCACCTAGACGGCCATCGGTACAAGACCACGAGGACCAGACAAGTCCTTTGCACAATCTGACTTTTGTTGCAGCCTGGAATTAAACCACATCATGCTGGTTTCATCTGATCAGAGCAGAACGGGCCCACTGACTTAACCTGGTTTTTTCAGAGTTTTTTTTCTCCATTTCTCATTCATGGAACTTGGCCCACCATGATCACCAGCATGTCCTGCCTAGCCTTATATGTACCTTCCTAGCCTGTGGTTCCCATGTTAAAAATCAAATCATGGCCAATGAGCCAGGGCAATGAACTATGGGAAATGAGGATAGTGATGCCTGTGTAGAGCAAGTGGTATACTCTGCCTCTGCTGGCATACAAGGGTACTTGCAGCTGGCAGACGTAAAAAAATAAATAAAAAAAATAATCATGTTATGCAAAAATATAACTTATTTTATGCTAAAAAAAAAACCTAACTAACAATACAAGTGAACTTCAGGGAACATATTTAAATAATAAAAAGAAATGTCAGTTTCCATTTAAGATTCTAAGCTTGTTATTTAAGATAAAATCTATAATTTAGGAAATTATTCTGGGTTTTAAAATTGTTTTAATGTGCCAGATTCATTATTAAACGTGAATCTTCATTTATTAATGATTAAACACTCACAGAGCTTTTCGGCAGTTGATCACAGCTGGTATCAGTCTTCTTCTCCCCTCATCTGATGTCTTGTATTTCATGGGGCTCAGCTCATCCAGCGGCTCCTCTGACATCTGAAGCATGTAGGCGATTGTTGAGCAGCGAGCAGCAGAGAGTTTCTTCTCTGAATGTTTGTCTGATTTCACAAACTCCTGAATCTCTCTGGACAGAGTTTGATCTTTCACTTCCAGCAGACAGAGAAACAGATTGATGGACCTTTCAGCTGAGAGATGATAATAATAATCATCATATGGACCTTTGATCTTCTCTTTAATGTACTGTGTTGTTCTCCTGATGCTCTCTGAGCTGTTCTCTGTGTGTGTCAGTAGATTCTGTAAAAGTCTCTGATTGGACTCCAATGAAATGCCCAGCAGGAACCGCAGGAACAGGTCAAGACATCCATTCTTAGTCTCATTGGCTTTATCTACTGCTGATGCTAGTAGATCATACAATGAGAGTTCATCAAATTTGCAAAATTTGAATTCATGCAGTGGTTTCTTGTTCTTGACCACATGTGAGTAAAACACATAGAAAGCAGCGAGAAACTCCTGGATGCTCATATGGACAAAGCTGTAGACTTTACTCTGATGAATCACAGATTCCTCCTTAAAGATCTCAGTGCAAATCCCAGAATACACTGAGGCGTCAGTGACATCTATGCCGCTCTCAATCAGGTCCTCCTCATAGAACATCACATTGCCCTTCATCAGCTGTTTGAAAGCCACTTCAGCAAGTTTCACAATCACTTCTCTGTTGGGCTGCAGGAGTTTCTCTGGATCTCTCTCTTCATACTTCTGATTCCTCATGTTGATCTGAATCAGCAGGAAGTGGATGTACATTTCAGTTAGAGTTTGAGGGATGTCTTCACTCAGATCTTCTTTCAGGAGCTTCTGAAGCACAGTGGATGAGATCCAGCAGAAGACGGGGATGTGGCACATGATGTGGAGGCTTCTTGCTCTTCTGATGTGTAAGATGATTCTGCTGGCTTGATGCTGGTCACTGATTCTCTTCCTGAAATATTCCTCCTTTTGAGACTCACTGAACCCCTGAATTTCTGTCAGACGGTTGATGTATTTGGAGGGGATCTGATTGGCTGCTGCTGGTCTGGAGGTGATCCAGATGAGAGCAGAGGGAAGCAGCTCTCCTTTCATGAGGTTTGACATCAACACATCCACTGATGAAGTCTCAGTCACATCACAAACTTTCTGATCATCTGAAAACATCAGTGTGATTCTGCTTTCATCCAGACCATCAAAGATGAACACAACTTTACACTCCTCATAAATCTTTGAGTCCAGATCTTGAAGTTCAGGATGAAAGTCCAACAGAAGTCTGTGAAGAGTGTACTGATGATCTCGGATCAAGGTCAGCTCTCGAAATGAAAGCACAAACATGAAATCTACATCCTGATTGGCTTTTCCCTCAGCCCAGTCCAGAATGAACTTCTGCACAGAGACGGTTTTTCCGATTCCAGCGATGCCTTTAGTAAGAACAGTCTTGATTTGGTCTTTCTCCTCACATCCTGGTTCAGGTGAGGATTTAAAGATGTCATTGCAGTCAATTGGAGTGTCTTGTGAGTGTTGTGTTTTGGCTGTTTTCTCCATCTGTAAAACCTCATGTTCTTCATTCACTCCTTCACTCTCTCCCTCTATGATGTAGAGCTGTGTGTAGATCCTGTTCAGGAGGGTTTCATTCTCCTGGAATTTCAATCCCTCAAATAATCTCTCATACTTGATCTTCATGCTGGTTTTGTACTGCTCTTTGACTCTCTGTAGTTCATCATTCACTGGTTGAACATGTTTATTCAGAGACGCTGTATCGCTTGTATTGTTCAGACAAAAGACAGAGGCAGTCCCTTGAGAGATGCTTTGGTCTCGATCTGCTCTGCTGAAATATCAACAGAAGAACAGATTAAAAATATCTAAAAAACAATTAAGCATATGAATCTAGGACATACAATTAAAATCTAAATTGATAGAGATGTCAGTTTTGTACAACCCCAATTGCAGAAAAGTTGGGATATTTCGTGAAATGCCAAAAAAATCAAGAATATGTTATCTGTTCATTCTCTTTAACCTTAATTTAATTGACTAAAAGTACAAAGAGAAAAATATCCAACATTTTCACTGGCCAACATTTGATTTTTTTTGTAAATATAACCAAATTTTGATTTTCATAGCTGCAACACACTCCAAAAAAGTTGGAAAGTTGGAAGTTGGAGGCATGTTTAACACTGTGCCACATCAACCTTCCTTTTAATTACAATGTTTCATTGTTTGGGAATTGAGGATACTAATACTTCAAGTTTTGCAAGCAAAACTTTTGTCCAATCTAGCTTAACAAAAAAAAACTTCAGATGCTCAGCAGTCTGTGATAGTTGTTGTCTGAATGTGGTCTCGTCTGGCCGCAGCACACATTTTCATCATCTTTTTGACTATCTGAGATGAGCTCTGGCCCAGAGAACCCCATGACATCACTGCATAGAATTGATGTATAGCTTTCTGCTGGAGTAACAGAAATTCAAGTTTAATTTATCGATGCAGCTGCTGAATGCATTAAGTGACAGCAGTTTTCTGAAGTACTCCTGAGCCCATGTGGCTGTTAGGGAGAGACTGAGAGGTGTGCGGATCCATTTGCAAAGCTTTATTCAGAGACACGGTCATTAAACAGACAAGGGTCAGACACCAGCAAACAGGTTTGTGAAGACAAGACAAAGAGTAGTCCAATAAATAGGCGAGAGTTGATCGATGGCAAACGTAATCCAGGGGCCAAGGAAAACAGGTAATCCACAAGACAGGCAATAAATTCAGATCAGGAGCAAACAGAGTCCAAACAACAAGATGAGAGCGGTATCCAAAACATACAGGTGATCAGAAAACAGGAAAACAGACTCAGAACTAGATTAAACTAAACTCAGGAAACTGGGAAAACTAGGAGTGGCTCCGTAAAGTAGCTATCGCTGTGAGAGTGATAAATGCTTTGCAATACTCGGCAATCTAAAATGGATCTGGGTGGGTGGTGACTGGCTACAGCTGTGTGTAATCAGCACAATGGATGATGGGAAATGAAGTCCATGGTGACATGCAACAGTTTGTGTAGTGTGAGAGTCAATGTAATGGCAGTGCAACATCTGGTAGCGAGCGGATGGAAAGCCACGAACAGGATTCGTGACAGTGTCTATATTTAATACCACAGCATGATGGTTTCTTGTGCAATGCCATTTAGGGCTGCACGATAAATCACATGCGATTGTCAGGCGTGTTTAGTCAGTAAAGCCTGTTCTGTGATTAGTAGTAAATCTCCATCACGTGCGTTCAGCTGGAGCGGCAGTTAATACACAGAGCCGTAAATCACTGACAAGCTACGCAAAATCGCGCTCATAATCAAATGCGATTCATCTGCGATTATGAATGTGATTTTGCGTAGCTTGTCAATGATTTAACGCTCCAGCTGAATGCACGTGATGCAGATTTACTACTAATCAAAGACCCGGCTTTACTGACTAAACACGCGTGATAACCGCATACGATTTATCGTGCAGCCCTAAATGCCATCCAAGGGCCCAAAGGTCATTACATTTAACTGAGGTGTCTTGCCTTGTCCTACACAGACTGACATTTCTCTGGATTCCCTGAATCTTTTCACAATATTATGTGTGGTAGTTGGTGAAAGACCTAAATTCTTTGTGATTTTCTATTAAGAAATTTTTTTTTTTTATTTGTTTGGCACTTTTGTCATGAAATTTGGCGCAAAGTGATGAGACATGATCCAACTTAGCTTGCAAAGACAGAAATGCTCTTTCTATACCCAAACATGACATCCTCACCTATTTCCATTTCACCTGCTTACTGTCAACTGTTTCAAAACAGTTTCATTTGGATATTCTATAACCTTTTCAGTTTTATTTAGTGTGTTACATCCATGAAAATCAAAATTTGGTTATATTCACAGTTGGCCAGTGAAAGCACTGGACATTTCTCTTTGTACTTCAATCAATGAAATAAAGATTAAAGAGAATGAACAGATAACATATTCTTGATTTTATGGCATTTAACATCCCAACTGATCTGGAATTGGGGTTGAATTTTCTGTATAATTTTAGTTTCAGTTTCAGTTTAAAACTTTTTGTAATGTTCATTGTTCCAAAGCAGAAAAGTAGGAAAATGCAAAGAAAAGGAAAACTGTCTTACAATCCTCGAGCGAACAGCTAAAAATGACAGAGGAAAAGAAAACACTCACAAAGAGGTTTAAGAAATGAGAAAGAAACAAAAACCTCAATGAATGGAGCACATTATGCCAGATTGTGATTGACTGCCGATTAAATTATGACAGTCTTTACTTTATGGTGTGGATATTGTAACATGTTAGAGGGCTGTAAAAAGCATATTTTGTTCTGCTGTTTTTTTTTCAATATAATTAAAAGTCCCACATTATGGAAAAGGTTTTTAGCCTTGTTTTATTTTTACATATTACATAATTACATATTACATAACTATTAAATAATAAACTCTGTGTACTTTTTGCATTTTAATAAATTAAATAATGTTGCTAAATGTCTTGTTGTATCCCTTTATTAAGTAAAAACATATTATTTAATTTTTTAATGACATTTCATATACATTTATTACATCGTGCCTCTAAATTTTTTATTGTATCATGCTTTTCTTTTTTTAACTGTACATCAAATTTAGTATTTTAATATCACAGTCTTACTGCATTAAGCCATATTAAGTATTTATGGCTTTCTACAAATGCTTAGCAAGAGACTTTGTGCATTGTGTTAATATTCTGCTGTTCTGCGGCCATGGATTTGCTGGTTTTGTCTTTTCCTTCTACAGGGAATTTGCAATAATCTGTATGTTATAGTACTAAATTAGTTTTAATCATTCAACCATCACAGCATCTTGTCTTTATTGGCAACATTTGTGCTGACTAGAAGTGACATTGCAGGTAACAGAGAGTGCAGGTGGTAATTGCATTGGACTCTGTAGTTTTGTTTCTTTTGTCTTGTCTTCTCCACCCACTACTGTTGTACAATGTTGAGAGATTCAAATAAAAAATAAAATAATAAATAAAAAATAAAAATAAAAATTGCAAGTGACATCAAGTGCAGGTGTCTGAGAGTGCATGGGCGTATCTGCAGCCAGACCCTATTGGTTAAATCAGCCACTACATGTTTATCCTCACCTGGGGTCAGAGGCCAATGGATCATCACTGAATTTAGGAGGATCATGCATGGATCCATCACTCTTCAGAGACACACAGCTGTGATCAGGAGATGAAGATCTGTCACTCTTCCTCCTCCTTAAGATCCTGATAAACACACAGTAATTGTTCTTCCTTTAGTTCTGCCTGTTGTTTCATTTATTGTAAGTTTATTTACTATCGTCTCTAACTGTCCAAGCTATAACGGAGTCCCAACTGATTGTGATTATTTCTTCTGATCACTGCCATGTTATGTGCTTTTGCGTATGATCGCCAGCAAACCCTGCTGTCTCTCCCACACACACCATTTCACCATATAATATGCTGTGTGGTGCAGATTATTTCAGTTTAAACTATACTTATAGGCTTCTTTAAATCATCTTAACATGCTTTTGTTTATGATCACTGACATACGCTGCTGTCACAAAATAGTTTCTCTGTCTAGGACACACACACACACACCATTTGCCCATATGACATGGTGGAGAGAGAGAAGCAGGATCGCAGAAGGACGTTGAGAACTCAGGTCGATGTGAGCACAATGGGCCTTTTTTCACGGTCCGCGTTCGAAAACCTGAAGCGCCGAATAGTTGTGTACAATAACTTCCACTGTAGCCTGTATGAATGGCAATGCCCATAGCACGGGATGGTTGTGATTTATTAATGAACAATTCATCAGGAATGTTGTATCAAAACATATTAAACACAGTTTCGGATCATTAATCAGATATGACGAAATGAGGAAAAATGTTGTCATGATATTCTGATGCACATTTCATTATTTAAATGGGAACCCACAAGCTGCGTATGCACAATAGCCTACTTTAGAGACACACCAGCTGCAAAAAAATGCAAGAATAGCGTACAGACAACACATCACATTAAAGAGCAATACAATTGACGTTCAACAGGTGTTTATTATGATAACAATATTACATTGTGCAATAATAAAAACAATAACATTAAAAATAAAATTAAAACAGTGTATATTCCGAGTATGTATGTATATACATACGGTTTTAATTTTATTTTTAATGTTATTGTTTTTATTATTGTGCAGTGATTCACTACGATTCATCTCCAATCTTATCTACAGTATAATGCTATTCTATCACTGCGCTCAAATCTGGAGGATATGTCAGATGGTAACCAGTTAACTTAGAATAACTCTGGGATGAAAAATACAAATTTATTTGAACAACCAGATCCAGTTTGATCTAATACACTACGCTATTCTTGCATTTTTTAAATAAAAAGCTGGTCTGTCTCTGAAGTATTGTGCATATGCAGCTTGTGTGTTCCCATTTAAATCATGAAATGTGCGTCATAATATCATGACAACATTTTTCCTTGTTTCGTCATACCTGATTAATGATTGGAAAGTGTGCTTTATATGTTTTGATGAAACATCTATGATAAATTGTTCTTTAATAAATCACAACCATCCCGTGTTATGGGCATTGCCATTCATACGATATGACTCCACTCTGAAAACACTTAATGACGAGAGGATCTGAGTGTGTGACTCTGAAACATGCAGCACATCCACAATCCAATCACTCAAACACCTTTCACTATTCACTAATCACACTCTCATCTGACAATGAGATCAATCGACTGTAAATTATTAGATCCTTGCATTAATAAAGTAGTTTTTTGTGTCTCACCTGGGGTCAGAGGTCACTGGATCATCACTGAATTTAGGAGGATCATGCATGGATCCATCACTCTTCAGAGACACACAGCTGTGATCAGGAGATGAAGATCTCTTCCTCCTCCTTAAGATACCGATCAACACACAGAAATCATTCTTTCATTCAGAAACCTTTATTAAACTTCACAGACGTTTATGATTAATCATTTTTGTGTTTTCATCTGATGAATTTAAAAAAATCATCAACAGATTAACCAGATTAACCTAACTGTAAATCAGTCTGTCGACTCTAAAGGCCAACTCACAAAGCAACAGATCTGTTGCTGTTGCTCAGTGTGTGTTTCCACTGATTGAACATGTTGAATCAGCACTTGTCTGGTCGTAGAACGTATGAGAAATTATGTACTGCAATCTGGTGATTGTTCTCATCAGTGTCTATTAGTGCAGTGTGAATTGGCCTTAACAATGAATTGCATCTCACCTGGGGTCAGAGGTCACTGGGTCATTACTGAGGTCAGGAGGAGGACTCAATAATCTGTCACTCTTCAGAGGCAAACAGCTGTGATCAGGAGATGAAGATCTCTCTCTGCTCTCTCTGTTCTCCATAATGACAAACTGACTTTAGACCTGTGTATGGAAACACAAGAGCACAAATAACAGACACATAATATTGTGATTATTCGAGAAATTACAGTGAAAACAAACCTTAATGCTACACACACACAACAACATATCTGCTCTGTAGGTTGTGGAGCAGTTTGTAGAGGATCTTTACTTATGTATCCATAAAGAAATGGTACCACAGAGGACACATGATAGATGAGAATTTTCACAAATCATGTTCAATTATTTGTAATGTCAGAGTAAGACATTATCCAAACATGTCATTTGCCTAGTTATGCTATTGTTAATTTGCTGCATCTGTGTTGCTGGTAGATCATACACATCTGATTATCATCAGCTTGCAACTTTAATTTGCAGGGCTCTAGTTAGACTACGCCGGTCATAATGGAAATTATCTTTGATCGTTCATTTGTGCCTTGTCAGCAGATCAGCAGAATTTTACATTCAATTTTATTCTGTGTTGCAAACAAAACCGAACAAACAAATTAATCAAATGTACACGGATCTAACAAACAACATATATAATACGACACGAATTTAGAGGCAAATAACCTACCTTACAGTGACATTTGTGAACGTTTCTATATATCCGAAATGGTGTCTTCTTACCCATTAAGTTTCAATTTTCGCTTTCGGTTTGACATGACGGTCACAAATCCTGTTCTCCTGCGCATGTCAGAGCTCACCTGACCCAGTGCTCCATGAAATCCCTTAAGTGGTTATGACTCAAGTGATTAAATATGGCAACACAGTTCTGTGTAAATAAATAAATAAATAAACGTATTATGGAATCAAAGAAGAGAAAACTCAACTGATTTTCGCGACCGGATAATCTGCAAAATGTTAACCAAACACAATCCACTCAGGCATTATGTAACAAAAAAAATATAGAATTAAGGAGGAACGTCACCTAATGTACAAGTTATCACTTTGTAACGTACGGTGACCGGGAGGGGACACCTTCGGTTCACTTAAGTTGGTCGTGGCCACCACATATCAACTCGTGGGAACGTCATATTATGTCGTGGCCACGAGATCATTTTGTCGAGGTAACGACGAGATGCTATGATGAGGGAAAGACATCCATTTCTCGTGGCCACGTCTTATTATGTTGAGGAAACGACATGCGCTTCTCGTGGGTTTAATGCGTAAACAAACCTGCGTGACCATAGTAACCCGGGATTATCAGAGATAGATTTATTAATATTTTATTTTGAGTTAAGAAATTATTATATTAATTATTATAGAAATTAATACAATATTAAATGATAATATTATGCGATGCTGTCTATGCGAATGTTGTCTGTATGTAGATGTAGACAGCATTCAAAAGAAGTTTATCATTAATAAATATTACATAATATCAAATAGTCCTACAAACATTTCATGCATCCCATAGTCTTGTAAATCCATTAACTGATCCTCTTTTTTCTGTAATATTTGTATCATTCCTTTGTATTTGTTATTTTTTACCTTACTATTTCTATCTCTTTACTTAAAGTTTTGAATGTAATTTAAATGATACAGTAAAAATTAGAATATGCTATATGACTGGGATTTTTACTGGAATGCAGTTTAAAGGTTGAATTTGACATATATTCTATTTTATTTCGTCTAATTAATAGACTAGCCTATTCACGTAGTTTCATTTGTAAATCATTTATCGTCACACACAGGCATAAATACAATCAAAACTTCTGTCAAAACTTTATTGGCATAATTGTCCTTTACAGTATTTGCAAAATATGGCAAATACTAGCATATAGGGCCTACAGAACGTTAAGCAAAGCGATACACAATAAATATAAAAATATAGCCACTTATAAGTCACTTATAATTTATTATTAGCCTATTATTATTATTATTATGGTTAGGCTATTATTACTTTATTAACTGGTTAGGGCTAATTTTATTAATGCTTGACAATTATGCCAATAAAGTTTTGACTTTATGATTGTATTTATGCCCGTGTGTGACGATAAATGAGTGTGTTTTCATTTACAAATTAAAC
This sequence comes from Labeo rohita, assembly GCF_022985175.1. Lineage (NCBI taxonomy): Eukaryota > Metazoa > Chordata > Actinopteri > Cypriniformes > Cyprinidae > Labeo > Labeo rohita. Next base: position 5,180 of record NW_026129357.1, on the reverse strand, counting down.
TACGTGAATGATTCATTCCTCAGTAAAACATTATAATTAGACCAAACAAAATAAAATATAATTCAACCTTTAAACTGCATTCCAGTAAAAATCCCAGTCATATAACATATGTCGAGCATTTACAGTATTTACATATAAAACGTTAAGTAAAGAGATGGAACATAAACGAAAATAAAATAA